>NC_054709.1:5859563-6075358 GCF_016097555.1 Gigantopelta aegis
TTTATTGGTTTACAGTACCACGAATTAACTTTGATCTTTCTATCATATTTATTTAGTTACCCGTGTAAAAGACGTGTTTTTTTAATGACCACCATTTTATTTACGGTTATATTGCGTCAGATTTAGGTTAACGCCACACAGATTTGAGAGAGAAACCGCTGCCGTCACTCTTTTCGTTAGCCGGGATCTTTTTTTGCACCATCCCACAGACGGGATACTTACCAACGGCCTTTGATATACCAGCCGTGGTCCTGGCTAGTAAGCTTTATAAATCGGTAAACATATTAACACACAGAAATAGCAATACAAAACCTAGTAAAATAGCCTCAGCCTTTGAACATTTCTTAATATCTTCAGCGCAATAAAAGTATCAAAAAAAAACAAAAAAAACTTGCATAAAATGGTTAAAATCAACAAACCTCCCCCTTCCCCCCCCCCCCCCACACCAAAAAAAAAAAACCCCCAAACAAACCCCAAAAAAAAAAAACAACATACCCTTTTTGTCTTCTAGGGGAACCTTGTAAATGGTAATAAAAAATTTTTGGGTTAAAAAATTAAATTGTCCCCAACCCCGCTGCTCTGTCCCCTTTCCCCATTTTCCCCCCCCCCCTTTTCTCTCCTTCTCTCTCTTTCCTTCCTCCTCTCCTCCCTCCCTCTCTTCCCTCTCCCCCCACACCAACCTTTTTCCTTACTAAAAACCCTACCCTCCTTTCCTCCCCCTCCCCCTTTTTTTTTTTTTTCCCCTTTCTTCCCCTCCCCCCCCCTCTTTCCCTTCTTTTTTTTCATCCTTCTTCCTTCCCCTTCCCGCCCCCCCCCTTCCTCCCTCCCTTTCTTTTTTCTCCCAAACCTCCTTCTTCTCTCCTTCTTCTCTTTCCTCTCCTCTTCTTCTTTTTTCTTTTCTTCTTTTTTCCTTCTCTTCTCTCTCTTCCCTTTTTTCCCCTTTCCCCCTCTTTTTTCTTCTTCTTTAAAAATTTTCCCCCCCCCCCTTTTTAAACCCCGCTCCCGGACATTTTTTTTATGCGGCGCATATCGCGTTGTTTTGTTTGGTCTACAGGTAATAGGTGAACGGCCCATCTATTAAAAACCTTTTCTTTCGTGACCCCCTTTTATAACTAGTGGTGCTTATCTACCAACTACTAAAAACATCGTTTTTCGTTATAGTTGATGATTGTAATCGATAACATCAGTTCACATATTCGCGTCGTTACGGCCATAGAAACGAAGAGATCTGTTGTTATAGCGGTTGTTATTGCGGTGTGTGTGGTGTGTGTGTGTGTGTGTGTGTGTGTGTGTGTGGTGTGGTGTGTGTTCTGTCCTCTCTCTCTACTCTCTCTCTGTGTCTCTGTGGTCTCTTCCCCCTGCTCTCTCTCCTCTCTCTCGCTCCTCCTCCTCCTCTCTTTTCTTCTCTGTGTGTTGGGTGGTGTGTTAGTTTCTCCTCTTCTTTCGTTCTCTCCTCTCTCTCTCTCTCCTCTCATCTCTCTCTCTCTCTCTCGCGCTCTCACCTCAGCTCCCTCCTCTATGGTGTGTGTGAGAGAGAGAGAGAGAGAGAGAGAGAGAACGCGAGAAGCATAGACAGAGACAAAAAGGAGCAGCCGTGCTGGATGAGAATGCAGCAACAAAACACAGAGATCCTCGAAACCTCTCATAACTGGACCCTCTAAAAACCAGGCATTGCTTTCATGGGTTCACTTTACACACCACACTTCGCAAACACACTGCGTAAATCACACAGATCACACCACACCACACACAGACGCACAAGAAACAAGGAAAGTCCGGAAACCTCTCCCAAACGGATTCTCTCAAACCGGACGTTTTCCATGGTCCCGTGATTTATGCATCTTATGACACTAAAGATTACCTCTCAAAACCGGAAACCTCTTTATACTGAACACCGAATGAAAAATTCAGTCCCAAACTCTTTATTTAGTGCAAATTGTACCTCTGAAAACAGGGTGACCAGACAGTTGTCAATCATTAGGGCGCTACTAATTGTTTATTTTGCCGTCTTCGGCAGTGTGCCCATGCTCAGGCGAATGTAGGACGTTTCGGCCCGGTCGTTTCGGCCGTGGACGTTTCGGCCTGAGTACGATGTTTTGGCCTTAACTTTAAAACAATTATATGGCACAATACTTTATTCCCTTAAATGTGGTATACTATTTGTTTGGTAGGTATTAACATGTTTATATCCTGATGGTTCAAACGTGCTTACCGTGGGCACAACCTCTGAAGAAAAAATTTCCTTAGTAGAAACGGGGAGAGGGTATCATATACTATATTACACACACACACACAAACACACACACACACACATACACACAGAGAGAGACACAGACGCACACACACACCACACATGTATTCACCGTTACATACGACTGGGTACGGTTGGCAAATAACAATTAAGCCATTAAAAAGGACGAAGCGGAAGCTTCGCAAACATGTTTTTAGTTTGCTTCAAAGATCAACAAAAACAAAACTGAATTTAATCAGTCTTGTCAAAAAAATTTAAAATTTGACTTCGTTTTAAAACATTTATTTACCGAAATAAAGAGTAGGCAAAAGCAATGTTGGCTTTGCGGTGTCGAAAAGATGTCATCAACATCCAGCTAAACGCCACCACTATACACTTAAAATCATTAAACGTTTTAAAAGTATATAAGCAAACGTTAAGATATTCTGAAGGTTCTTTTTTGGATTATTATCTTCAGTACATATATAAACCGAATATGAATAGGTACCGGTGGAAACAAACGACAGAGTAAAACAAAAGCTTTTATATCAATGTAAACCTCTGAAAACCGGACATCTCATAAAATACCGGACAAAATATTTGTCCGGTTTAGAGGCGTTTCACTGTATGTATACGTGCGCGCGCGCGCGCGTGTGTGTGTGTGTGTGTGTAGTGTGTGTGTGTGTGTGTGTGTGTGTGTGTGTGTGTGTGTGTGTGTGTGTGTGTACATAGAGAATACTACACGAGTGGCCGTTAGATACCATTTATCTTACAACAGGTTGTTTTAAAACGTATCTAACGAAAGCGAGTTGGATACATTTTTAAACAACGAGTTGTAAGATAAATGGTATCTAACGGACATGAAGGTTATATTCTATTTCTTACATATCCTGAAAAGAAGAGTTTTAAAACAAATTTAAATGCCTTTTCCAACGAAAACCTATTTACGGGCCTTCCGCTTACAGTTAATTTGTGCGTCACATGCAAGTCAACTTGTACGTCACGGAGTGATCGATTTGACCGTTTTTCATTGGATGGTATGTCATAGGTGACCTGGTCATCACCAAGGAGTGGCCAGTCGCATGGCTTTTAAACGTTAAGGGGCCGGAACGTAGCCCATTGGTAAAGCGTTCGCTTGATGCGCGGTCGGTCTAGGATCCATCCATGTCGGTGGGCCCATTGGACTATTTCTTGTTCCAGCCAGTGCACCACGACTGGTATATCAACGGTCGTGGTATGTGATATCCTGTCTGTGGGATGGTGCATATAAAAGATTCCTTGCTACTAATAGAAAAAAATGTAGCGGGTTTCCTCTCTAAGACTGCATGTAAAAATTACCAAATGTTTGACATCCAATAGCTGTTGATGATTAATAAATCAACGTGCTCTAGTGGTGTCGTTAAACAAAACAAAGTTTAAAATGTTAACGCACGTAGATGTGTTAACAAGTATGTGTTATCATAAATAACGAATGGTGTTCTCACCAACGGGTGTGTAAGAAATGTATATAATAATATCTGTTGATAATGAAAACATACGAGCTAAAATATTGTTCAGTGGTTTTGTTTGCAATTTGAATTAACATGTTTCTTCTCCAACGATGGTAATAATAGAGGTGGCCATCTTATTTTGACATGAAAGCAACTTGAATAAAAACCTCCAACTGTTTGCTACTAAAATAAGTAATATATTTCATCATCGGTGCATAACGTTTTAATATATCAGTATAATTCATGCGCCTATGCAAAGCAATTTGACAAAGAACCACTCGACTTGTCTTGTGTGAATCCCAACAGATTCACAAGAGCACCGTGAATAAAACCAATATGAACTTGATGCACTTTTGTTGAGTTCTTTCATAAGCACTGAATAATTATTTTCTATTATTGATATTGTATCGGTGCAGTATAAGCATGTGTAGATGCGTGTATGTGTATTTTTATTTATTAAATTATTGAGGCAATATGACCAAAATAGCCTAACTACCATTTTAAAAGTCAGCAATGTATAAAATATGAAAATTGTCCCATCAATATAACATTGTAACAACATAATAATGTAACTATATACTTCTTTGGAGAATTTCACATCAGACAAGACAGGATAAGACATTTATTCAGTTATTGAAGCCACTTGACCAAGATAACTACTTTAAAAACAAATATATAGTGTCAGAGGCGGATCGGGGGGGGGGGGGGGGGGGGGAGACAGGGCCCGCCCCCACACCTACATTTTGCAACAGTTATAATTTTATTATATATTAATTTTCATTTTTTACGACCCCGTCCAAACCTAACCCAAAGTTGTCTAGACATTCCGCCTCATGCCACTGTCCCCCAAAATTGATTTTCTAGATCCTCCACTGGGTGTGTTGTTTCCAGTGCATGTTCAGTTGAAACTGGCAGATTACACTTTCCAAAACAAGACTATTCCTTTAATAATACATTTTGGTTTTGAAATTAATAAATTATAAACATTTCTTGAAGGATTTACACTAAATTATTCTGATATATAAGTGTGGTTTTTTTGTGTGTTTTTTTTTTTTGGGGGGGGGGGGGGGTTTGTTTAACGACACCACTGGAGCACATTGATTAATTAATCATCGGCTATTGGATGTCAAACTTTTGTAATTGTGACACGTAGTCAGCAGAGGAAACCCGTTACATTTTCCCTAATGCAGCCAGGGATATTTTATATGCACCATTCCGCAGACAGGACAGCACATACCACGACCTTTGATATACCAGGCGTGGTGCACTTTACGACTGGGCTACATCGAAAAATAGTTCAGTGACCCACCGCCGGGGATCGATCCCAAACTGACCGCGCATCAAGCGAGCGCTTTACCACTGGGCTACGTTATATACTGACATAATTACTTGCTACTAATGGGGAAAAAAAATGTAGCGGGTTTCCTCTCTAAGACTATATGCCAGAATTATAAAATGTTTGAAATCCAATAGCCGATGATTAATAAAGCAATGTGCTCTAGTGGTGTCGTTAAACACTATTGGTTTTTGTCTAAGACTATTTTCAGAATTACCAAATATTTGACATCCACTGGCCGATGATTAAAAACGAAAGAAATGTTTTATTTAACGACACACTCAACACATTTTATTTACGGTTATATGACGTCAGACATCTGGTTAATGACCACATACATACTCAGAGAAGAAACCCGCTGTCGCCACTTCATGGGCTACTCTTTTCGATTAGCAGCAAGGGATCTTTTCATTGCACCATCCCACAGACAGGGTAGTACATACCACGGCCTTTGATATACCAGTTGTGGTGCACTGGCTGGAAAGAGAAATAGCCCAATGGACCCACCGACGGGGATCGATCCCAGACCGACCGCGCATCGAGCGAGCGCTGTACCGCTGGGCTACGTCCCGCCCCTTGGCCGATAATTAATACATCAATGTGCTCTAGTGGTGTCGTTAAACAAAACACATTTTAAACTTTTCTTTCCGCAACAAAGAGGACAGGGAGAATAGCACGACTTTCGGTAGTGCAATCGTTAAGATCTGGAAGACGTGAACTATGGGTAAATATACAATAAACCTATATTGTGTTTGTATTCTGTTTTCAAATAAGATGTTTTCTCGTGGGAATTATTGCGTCGTAACAAAAGTAACAGGGATGAACGCACAAGATTACGCGCTAACGCACTGTGTCGTTCATACAGTAAACTCAGTGATGTGGTTCACCTGCCTCGGTGGCGCAGTGGTTAAGCCATCGGACTACAGGCTGGTAGGTACTGGGTTCGGATCCCAGTCGAGGCATGGGATTTTTAATCCAGATACCGACTCCAAACCCTGAGTGAGTGCTCCGCAAGGCTCAATGGGTAGGTGTAAACCACTTGCACCGACCAATGATCCATAAATGGTTCAACAAAGGCCATGGTTTGTGCTATCCTGCCTGTGGGAAGCGCAAATAAAAGATCCCTTGCTGCTAATCGGAAAGAGTAGCCCATGTAGTGGCGACAGCAGGTTTCCTCTCAAAATCTGTGTGGCCTTAACCATCTGTCTGACGCCATATAACCGTAAATAAAATGTGTTGAGTGCGTCGTTAAATAAAACATTTCTTTCTTTCTTTCAGTGATGTGGTTCGTTCATAGCTGCATTAACCGAAGGAAGGAAAGGAAGGAAATGTTTTATTTAACGACGCACTCAACACATTTTATTTACGGTTACAGAGGCGGATCTAGGGGTGCCCCAGGGCTCCGCCCTCCTAAATTTTGCTATAGTTATAATTTTATTATATATTAATTTTCTCTTTTTTTTTGCGATTCCCCTCCAAACCTCCCCCAATGTTCCCTTGGTATTCCACCTCATGTCACTGCCCTCGCCCCAAAAGGATTTTCTGGATCCGCCACTGGGTTATATGGCGTCGGACTTACGGATGAGGACAACGCAGATATAGAAATAGGAAACCCGCTGTCGCCACTTCATGGGCTACTCTTTTCGATAAGCAGCAAGGGATCTTTTATAATCACCATCCCTCAGACAGGATAGAACATACCATGGCCTTTGATATACCAGTCGTGGTGCACGGGAAGGAATGAGAAATAGCTCAATGGGCCCACCGACGAGGATCGATCCTAGACCCACCGCGCATTAAGCGAGCGCTTTACCACTGGACTACGTCCCGCCCCAGCTGCATTAAAGTGACCGAATTTAACGTCAAAAGGGTATAGCGCATGTGCAAGACAATTTGCTGGGGGGGGGGGGGGGTATCTTAATCGTGGTGAGCGACGTTTCTGGGGGGGGGGGGGGGGGGCGAGTCATATTGCCTCGGAAAGTAACCTGTTGGATTGATATGTACCAAATCAATTCCTATTGTCAAAGTTGAATGTTGAAGTTTGTTTTGTTTAATGACACCACTAGAGCACATTGAGTTATTGATCATCGACGATTGTATAGTGTTTGTAATAACAGAAATTGCATTTTTTTTCTTCATATTTTTAAAAACGCACGTGCGTCTGAGAAATAGCGGTTTATTGATTCGAGTTCTTGTCTATTTTTAAGAATATTTCCAGTTTTAAAGAAAGAAAGAAATGTTTTATTTAACAACGCACTCAACACATTTTATTTACGGTTATATGGCGTCAAACATATGGTTAAGGACCACACAAATTTTGAGAGGAAACCCGCTGTCGCCACTACATGGGCTACTCTTTTCGATTAGCTGCAAGGGATCTTTTATTTGCGCTTCCCACAGGCAGGATAGCACAAACCATGGCCTTTGTTGAACCAGTTATGGATCACTGGTCGGTGCAAGTGGTTTACACCTACCCATTGAGCCTTGCGGAGCACTCACTCAGGGTTTGGAGTCGGTATCTGGATTAAAAATCCCATGCCTCGACTGGGATCCGAAACCAGTACCTACCAGCCTGTAGACCGATGGCCTAACCACGACGCCACCGGTGCCGGTATTTCCAGTTTTAACGTCACATAGTCTTCATTCTCTCTATTGTAACTTTATCTAAATAGGTATAGGTATAGGTATAGGTATAGGTATATGTATAGGTTTGCCAATTAACTAAACTTAGTGTCCATTTTTTGTATGGGTCTACGCCATTAAAGGAACTCGTTTGTATTTCTAGTATTTTAAAAGGTTTTGGCAAATAAAACAGTTTAACTTTGTTAAAATTATAATTTAGTTATTGCTTAGAATATAAATATCTTTACAGCTGTCACGGGGATTCTATAATTCCCGTAACTGAGTAAAACACGATTATCAAGATATCTCTCCTAACTGTATATCTATTAGATCTCTCTGTAACAGGCTGTTAAACCCTAGTATGGCTCGTCTCTAGGTATGATCAGAGATACGATCTTATATAAAGTATATATTAATATAGCACGTAGTTCTCTAGAAACACAACAAAAACACAATACACTTTGGAATCTGTATTATCCTACGCTGACAAATGTACAGCCGTAGTAGTAAATTAATAACAGCAATAATAACAACCCAGAACTGATCACTCAATTAGTTAATCTCTAGGTGTCTAGTTACACAATATGCGAATCACTTCACCGTTACACCACACCCACACGTGTGATAATTGAGAAACGCTTACAGGAGAAGTTAATTAATAAAGGAATTACAACACCATTCCTAACTGGTTAATTTTTAATTAACCCTTACTACTCGTTCAGTAACGTGTGATAATTTAGGAACGCTTCTTGGGGAACTTAATTAATAAAGGAATTACAGCTCTATTCCTAACGGGTTAATTTTTAATTAACCCTTAACTACTCTTTCAGTAATCTGTAACACAAAATTAATACTGGTACCTATCACAATAAAGAGAATAACCTACAGTTTACCTAGGGTCTTCTAGGATGACTGGCTAAGCTTTATATTACCAAATACTCATATAATTTTAGAACAAAAAGTCTACGATTTACTTCGTCAGATGACCGAAGACACTGTCTAAAGAATATTGGTATAATACAGTATTAAAATATTTAAATCACATCAGTCACATCAAGGTTATACACAGAGCAGAAATGATATTTACCAAGTCCTAACAGACTACGTTCGTGATCCCCTGGAGCCGTCCTAATTCGTTCTCCTAGATATCTCTAAATTCTAGCTATTTATTATAAATCAGGATTTTGCCTGGGGATACAAGGCGGTACCTCACGTATCATCTCATATTCTACCTCTGTATATTTCTCTCTGATCGTCAGTCTGGCTGTCGCCAACCGCGAGCAATCTCCTGGCCATAAACAGCACTACCGGAGATATTACGTAACTACTAGCCACATGGCCTCCGCAGCTGGCTGAGGGTGTGTATTGGAATGTCCGATCGTGCGAAGTATTACGTAACAAGTTGCCCATCTGGGCTACGGGCAATAAACTACACACGGCCCTCTAACACAATTAAAATCGCCACAGGCGAAACAAATTTAAGAGCATGTTCCGTGACACACCCCCACCTCAAAAAGGATATTTCCTCTACTCTAGGAATAGGGAAATATACTACATTAAAACAAAGGGGTGCGTTAACCGACGCATACGGGCATTTATAACACATGTAATAATAAGGTGACTACCAGTAATCACACTGAGTCTCCGAGTCCCTGGTATACAAATAAAATATATATAAACAAAACAAAAATAAAGAATGTCAACACATTATCATAACGTTCAACTTCGGGACAGGGCATCAGCGATTACACTGGATGTGCCCTTGATATGTCCAATGGTAATTGGGAATTCCTGCAGAAGAAGACTCCATCTCAAAACTCTCTGGTTGGAGGCTTTCATTAGGATGGTCCAGTCCGTCTTCGTCTTCTGGGAACAGCACAGCTCCAGCACCCACGTCACTGGCACCCACAGCTAGCTTGAACGGCATTCGGTAGTCTCGTGCTGCCATCACGGGAGACGAGTAGCGCATCTGCTTGATACGGTCGAATGACTTCTCGCATTCACCTGACCAATGGAACTTCGTTTCCTTCCTTTTCAGCGTCGCACGTTTTCCAGGTTTTCTCCGATAGGCATGCTGTCGAATCGGTGTAGCGTTGGGTTCCAAGCGCACATCTTGGCTTAAGGTATTGGTAACCGTTGGAAGGTCCCGACAAATGGAAACATTGTCTTGTATCAATGTAGTCAGCTTTGCTCGCTGGGGGTTCAAGTCTGCTAGAATCTGGCCGTTGGCCAACTTGATCTCCGCAGTCTTGACGTCATCACAGGAAATTGAGTGTCTCTCAATTTGGACCGGTCTCTCTGGAACTATCGGCAGTCTGTCAAAATAACCTTTTAGCAAATTGATGTGACAATACCTACGTTTCCTAACCCTATCAGGAGTGTTTATCACATACCCTGTCTCATTAACCCGTTTGTGCACAACATAGGGCCCGAAATACCTGTTCTGCACAGAACCCCGTTTAATGGGAAGGTACAGCAGCACCTTATCCCCTGGTTTAAATTCCCGACTCCTAGTCTTCCTATCAAACTCTGATTTTATTTTGCTCTGAGCATGGCTCAGTTGCTTCCTAGCCTTCCTATCAAACTCTGATTTTATTTTGTTCTGAGCATGGCTCAGTTGCGTCCTAGCTAGTTCGGTCGCCGGCAACCTCCGATCTCTAACTCTCTTATTTATTAATACTCCCTTGTCCACAGTTAACAAGGTAGTGCGAACTGCCAACAATTTTGGATCAGCCCCCTGCTCTAGAATTAACTCTTGTCTATTACCCTCTATCAAACACAACAGATTCAATTCCCCTCTGCGGGAGATCAACAAGTTCCACCACATTTAATTTGTCAGTTGACTTATCTACAATTTTACTGATAACCTCATCCACTCCAAGTTCATGGCTCACACACGTATCAGACAAATCACAAATATCCTCTGCGGCTTGTGCTAACCTACTGGTCATATCCCTAGTCATTACACACGCAGGATATTTAATCTCATCAACCTCACACTCTTCTATTGGTAACGTGCTGTCTTTAATTAACAGTTGGTCACATTTCGGCTGACAACACTGACTAGTCAAATCATTTCCCAACAAAACTCCTATGTTTTCAACAGGCAAGTCCTTCACAACACCCATAACGACTGGTCCCGTCACAAACTTCGAACACAAGAAAACCTTATGTAACCTGACAACCATATTTTCTCCAGTAACCGAGGTTAAAACCAAACTACGTCCTATGTCTGAATTTTCAATACCAGCTAAACTCTCTTGCGTGATCAAACTCTGACTACACCCGGTATCTCTATAGATTGATATTGCCTTAGGACACAACTCTTGTTTCACATCACAAACCATACCAGTGGACACATACGGGTTTACTTTCTCTGCCATGGGACTAACCATTAACTCTCTCGCTAACGGAGCTGACCTCACTAAACCGACCACTTGCGCATTATCGCGTTTCCTTTTAAAACAGTCCCCGACAAGATGGTTATCCTTTTTACAGTAACTGCAATGTGGACGAAAAGTTCGTGCATTGGCTGATAATGCAGACCTATCCTTACTTTGCCCACCAGGTGCATTCCTTGCCTGACTAGCTGACCAACTAGATGACTCTCCCCGATAGTTACTTTCCCGGGAAAAACCTGTGTGAAATTTCTTCTTATCAACCTGTTGTAAAGAGCTACCCGGTACTGCCTGAGCTTTGTGTATTAACACGTAATCATCTGCCACTATGCCTGCCTCCTCTATCTTTTTGACATCACGATCCTCTAAATGAATACGTAAGCTAACTGGTAATCCATTTTTAATGTCCTGTAAGATCAACAACTCCCGTAACTCGGTATATGACTCTACCTGATGAGAAACAACCCATTTATCAAACATCCCTGCCTTCTTAGCCACAAACTCACTATAAGACTGACCCTGCGTTTTTCTCAACTCGCTATACCGTAAACGATAATCCTCAGGACGTAATTCATAAGCCCTCAACACTGCAGCCTTAACTAAGTCGTACTGACTTGCTCGCTCATCACTCATTGAATTATAAGCTATACTAGCCTTCCCCTTAAACTTAGACACGGCTAACAATGTCCACTTAGACTCCGGCCAATTTAGCTGCTTAGCGGCCCGTTCAAAAAGTTGAAAGAACATATCTACCTCCTGATCGTCAAATACAGGCACTGATCTATAAGCCTCCGACATGTTAAAACCATTTCCTGCCTCACGTCTAACTTCTTCAGTATTCAACTTTAACTCATGTTCCACTTTTAATTTTTCTAACTGGAATTCTCTATTCCTTTCTTCTTTCTCTCTATCCCTATCTTCTCTTTCTCTCTCTTTCTCTCTATCCCTATCTTCTCTTTCTCTCTCTCTCTCTATCCCTCTCTTCTCTCTCTCTCTCCCTTTCTCTATCCCTCTATCTTCCCTATCTCTCTCTCTCTCTATCTTCTCTATCCCTCTCTCTAGCTTCTCTATCTCTACCTTCTTTCTCTCTCTCTCTATCTAATGCACGTTCCTCTCTTTCGTACTCAAGCTTTTTAAAAGCTAATTGTTGTTCCACACTTAACTCATTTATCTCTATCTCTGGAACAATCTCACTGTCTTCCATAACAGGACTATCACCAAAAACTTCCTGGATAATAATTGTCCTTATATCTCCTAAGGTTTTAGCTGATGTTAAATCAATTTCTCGCTCACCCGCGATTTCAACTAACTCGGCCTTACGTGCTCGCTTAATCTCCACTACACTGAGCGTAGGCCTATCCAGCAAATTCTTATCCATGTTTAGATATGACACACTTATTATTAATTAATTTTCTAGTGAACAACGTGCTACTTCTGGTGAATTTGTAAAATTAATTTATAAAGCCCCCATTTACAAACAATACTTTTTTAAATATGCATGTCCTGTTTCAGATCCGGGACGAGCGCCCCAATTTTCTACTCCTGTCACGGGGATTCTATAATTCCCGTAACTGAGTAAAACACGATTATCAAAATATCTCTCCTAACTGTATATCTATTAGATCTCTCTGTAACAGGCTGTTAAACCCTAGTATGGCTCGTCTCTAGGTATGATCAGAGATACGATCTTATATAAAGTATATATTAATATAGCACGTAGTTCTCTAGAAACACAACAAAAACACAATACACTTTGGAATCTGTATTATCCTACGCTGACAAATGTACAGCCGTAGTAGTAAATTAATAACAGCAATAATAACAACCCAGAACTGATCACTCAATTAGTTAATCTCTAGGTGTCTAGTTACACAATATGCGAATCACTTCACCGTTACACCACACCCACACGTGTGATAATTGAGAAACGCTTACAGGAGAAGTTAATTAATAAAGGAATTACAACACCATTCCTAACTGGTTAATTTTTAATTAACCCTTACTACTCGTTCAGTAACGTGTGATAATTTAGGAACGCTTCTTGGGGAACTTAATTAATAAAGGAATTACAGCTCTATTCCTAACGGGTTAATTTTTAATTAACCCTTAACTACTCTTTCAGTAATCTGTAACACAAAATTAATACTGGTACCTATCACAATAAAGACAATAACCTACAGTTTACCTAGGGTCTTCTAGGATGACTGGCTAAGCTTTATATTACCAAATACTCATATAATGTTAGAACAAAAAGTCTACGATTTACTTCGTCAGATGACCGAAGACACTCTCTAAAGAATATTGGTATAATACAGTATTAAAATATTTAAATCACATCAATCACATCAAGGTTATACACAGAGCAGAAATGATATTTACCAAGTCCTAACGGACTACGTTCGTGATCCCCTGGAGCCGTCCTAATTCGTTCTCCTAGATATCTCTAAATTCTAGCTATTTATTATAAATCAGGATTTTGCCTGGGGATACAAGGCGGTACCTCACGTATCATCTCATATTCTACCTCTGTATATTTCTCTCTGATCGTCAGTCTGGCTGTCGCCAACCGCGAGCAATCTCCTGGCCATAAACAGCACTACCGGAGATATTACGTAACTACTAGCCACATGGCCTCCGCAGCTGGCTGAGGGTGTGTATTGGAATGTCCGATCGTGCGAAGTATTACGTAACAAGTTGCCCATCTGGGCTACGGGCAATAAACTGCACACGGCCCTCTAACACAATTAAAATCGCCACAGGCGAAACAAATTTAAGAGCATGTTCCGTGACAACAGCCAATGTATTTCTGGGCATCATAAAGGAACTCGTTTGTATTTCTAGTATTTTAAAAGGTTTTGGCAAATAAAACAGTTTAACTTTGTTAAAATTATAATTTAGTTATTGCTTAGAATATAAATATCTTTACAGCCAATGTATTTCTGGGCATCATAAAGGAACTCGTTTGTATTTCTAGTATTTTAAAAGGTTTTGGCAAATAAAACAGTTTAACTTTGTTAAAATTATAATTTAGTTATTGCTTAGAATATAAATATCTTTACAGTCAATGTATTTCTGGGCATCATAAATGATTTGTGGCATCTCAATATTGATTTTTGTTTATAATATGAACGAATTTAAGACATAGAGAATAATACATGAGTGGCCGTTAGATACAATTTGTCTCACGAGTTGTTTTAAAATGTATCTAACGAGCGAAAGCCGACGATTAATAAACCAATGTGCTCTGGTGGTATCGTTAAACAAAACAAAATATATATTTCACTTTGTTGTGGACAAAAAAAATGTCAGTGATCTTTAATGACCTACAAAGAACCAGCGTGCATGACCTTGACGGATTTCATGCACTTGCACGTACTATACCCTACAGTGCAGCACGGACATTTGAAAGGGTGTCCGAAACAAGGGTAATATATTGAGCGAATTCATTAATAAATCAAACAGTTTCTTCGGCTGGAAACGGTAAAATCACAAAGATGTATATACTGTATTTACTTGCTCTTTGAAACAGGTTCACAATGACTCTTACAAACAGTAAGTGTTGTGTGTATACAAATGTTGTTTTCGTCTTGGGCGTATGGTCTGAGGGCAGACAATCGCAATGCGTCTGAATCGGTTTTTCAATCCAAAGTCATCAATCAGTCGATGAATCGTCTGTTAGCGACGTTCGCGGTTGACCGGTATGCAACAGTGCTTTATGTGTTAACGTTTCCAGCTACAGCGGAATTTTATTTTGATGGGGCGATACTAGTGGCTGTGCTTTGAAAAAAACATAATCCAGAATTGTATACGCTGTATGGTTAATGTATGCAATTGATGAATTCAATAGACAAGGCAACAAGTTTTTATTCAGGTGGAAGTGTTAATTTCCATGAGGTGAAATTAGGTATGCAAAAAATATGTTTGAAAAAAACCCGTTTGGTTCAACATCAAAGCTAAAAGTCAGAGATTAAGCCCATGACAGGCGTGCGTGAAGCTCTCGTGACATATAATATATGCACGTTAAAACTTTACCCGACCCGACCTGACCCGCTAAACGTTTAAAAAATAATAGGACGTTATGAATGCTGGGGCTTAGTGCATACATTCCCATGTTTTGTTTAAACGATACCACTAGAGCACACTGATTGATTAATAATCGACTATTGGATGTTAAACATTTGGCAATTATGATACGTAGTCTTCAGACGAAAGTAAAGTTTGTTTTATTTAACGACGCCACTAGAGCACATTGATTTTTATTTTATAATCGGCTATTGGACGTCAAACATATGGTTATTCTAACATTTCTTTAAACGAAACCCGCTGCCGCCACATAGGCTACTTTTTCCGATAAGCAGCAAGGGGTCTTTGATATGCACTTTCCCACAGACAGGACAGCACATACCACGGCCTTTGATGAACCAGTTGTGGACCACTGGTTGGAACGGAAACTAGCCCAAACTGCAAATGGGTCTACTGAGAAGGATCGATCCTATGACCGACCGCTTCACAGGCGGACACGCTACCGCTTGAGCTACATCCCGCTCCCTCTTCAGACGAAACCCACTACATTAGCAGTAAGAGATCTTTTATATGCACTTTCCAACAGAGAGGACAGCACATTCCACGGTCTTTAATATACCAGTCGTGGAACACTGATTGGGACAGGGAAGAAAAAAAAACATCACAGAATGGATACACCCAGGATGTTGTATCCCACAACCAAAGCACCTCACGAGAGCGGTCTACTGACACAACTAGATCCAGGTTCCTAGAAGATAAACGGCACTGAGGACGGGAAAGCGGTAAAGCGCTCGCCTAATGTGCGGTCGGTTTAGGATCGGTCCTCGTCGGTGGGCCCATTGGGCTATCTGTCGTTACAAAGTCAGTGCAACACGTTTGGTACATCAACAACCGTGGTATGTGCTACCCTGTCTTTGGGATAGTGCATATAAACAAAATCCCTTGCTGCTGATGGTACAAAAAAGAAAAAGATTATATACATCAACATTACCAAATGTTTGTCACCCAACAGCCGATGATTAATAAATCAATGTGCTCTAGTGGTGTCGTTAAACAAAACAAACTTTAAAAGACATTGAATGATGACGCGCTTTAGCCTATTTGAAGGGAAGGGGAAGTTCAAGTTACCTCTCCACCCTCCACCCTCCCCTCCCCACCCCCCAGCAATTTGTTTTAACCATACCTAGTTCTGTTGGATTCTTCTTGATATGGTCCTTAACCATATGTCTGACGCCATATGACCGTAAATAAAATGTGTTGAGTGCGTCGTTAAATAAAACACTTCCATCTTTCTTTCTTTCTTCTTGATAATCTGTCCGTATTCCGGCGGGACGTAGCCCAGTGGTAAAGCGCTCGCTCGATGCGCGGTCGATCTGGGATCGATGGACTCATTGGGCTATTTCTCGTTCTAGCCAGTGCACCACGACTGGTATATCAAAGGCCGTGGTATGTACTACCCTGTCTGTGGGATGGTGAATATAAAAGATCCCTTGCTGCTAATCGAAAAGAGTAGCTCATGAAGTGGCGACAGCGGGTTTCCTCTCTCAATATCTGTGTGGTCCTTAACCATATGTCTGACGCCATATAACCATAAATAAAATGTGTTGAGTGCGTCGTTAAATAAAAAATGTCCTTCCTTCCTTTTCTTTTAACCTCAATCCAGCCAGTGCACCACGACTGGTATATCAAAGGCCGTGGTATGTACTACCCTGTCTGTGGGATGGTGCATATAAAAATCCCTTGCTGCTAATCGAAAAGAGTAGCCCATGAAGTGGCGACAGCGGGTTTCCTCCCTCAATATCTGTGTGGTCCTTAACCACATGTCCGACGCCATATAACCGTAAATAAAATGTGTTGAGTGCGTCGTTAAATAAAACATTTCCTTCTTCTTCTTTTACCTCAAACTAAACGGAAATTACTGATAAAATAATTTTGAATAGATATAGAAATGCTAAGAAGCATTCTCCTGAATATAATCCAAATGCAAACAATTTAATTTCGTAAAAATATTTTAATTTCTTTTCTATCAAGTTTCAAACTTGGCTGTAGGAACGTTTGTTTCTTTTGACACCACAAGAGCGCATTGCTTAATTAATCATCGGCTATTAGATGTCAAACAATTAATAGTTTGCACACATGACTCGACTCTTCCTCTAAAACCGATGGCTTAACCACTGTGCCACCGAGGCCGGTAAAAAAAACAATCATCAACTAACTTGCAACACATTATTCAAAGAGATTGGCTTTTCAAAATTTCGAATCCGGACCGAAGTATTCCACAGTATACGGATACTTGAATGTCTTTTTGCTTTGGCTTCCACGACTGTTATATTAAAGGCCGTGGTATGTGCTATCATGTCTGTGGGATGGTGCATATAAAACATCCCTTGCTACTAATGGAAACAATTTAGCGGGTTTCCTCTCTAAGACTGTATATTTAAATTACCAAATATTTGACATCCAGTAGACGATGATTAGTAAATCAGTGTGCTCTAGTGCTCCTTTGGCTTAGTCATGGTTGGAATACGTTAACCTTGGTTGCATAGTGAACAAAAATAAATATTGATATTTTTATGTGGTGTCTTTATGTTGCTGTTGTTAACCCCTTCTAAAGACCGGGCCAGTAGAGTTTAATGAATGCATAAAAGGTGCTATGGCAATCGTATGAACACGCCCACTGAAGAGG
Organism: Gigantopelta aegis; assembly: GCF_016097555.1. NCBI lineage: Eukaryota > Metazoa > Mollusca > Gastropoda > Neomphalida > Peltospiridae > Gigantopelta > Gigantopelta aegis. Next base: position 5,877,349 of record NC_054709.1, read on the forward strand.
TGTCCGTCTCAGACACATTACTATGCCCTCCTCCCACATACACTTTGTGGACGAAAATATCAAGGCCGTAGCTAGGATTTGTGTGCATGTGGGAGAGGGTGGGGGCAGATGAATTTTATTTCTTAGTACATGTATCAAAAATTCTTTGATAGCAAAAAACTACAAAAAAAAAGAAATTATATTTCTTAATAGCGAAAATCATATTTTTTGATAGCAAGTTATATTTCTTAATATCAAGAATTCAATTTCATAATATAAAAAATTATATTTCTTAATATCACGATTTTTTTTTTTTTTATAAAAAATACATTTCTTGACAGTAAAATGCTATCTCTTAATATCAAGAATTCTATTTCTTAATATAAATAATTATTTTTCTTAATATCAACAATTATATTTCTTAATATCAACAATAATGTTTCTTAATATTACGAATTCTATTTCTGGATAGCTAAAATACTGATCGAACTGATTATAACCAGTGGCGTAGCCATGCCCCCCTCCCCCCAATCCCGGAAAATTAGGGGTGATCAGTGGCGAACTCGATATCATTGTTTACTTGGCTGCCAGGTGCCTCCCCCCCCCCCCCCCCCCCCAATACAAAATCCTGCCTACGCCACTGATTATAACGACCTGCATGATTTCTGAATCTGCTTCAGAAAGTAGAACTAGGTTTATGTTATTGATGTGTTCGTATGCACTGAAGCGATGTGTATGTAACGGGAACCACAAAGAATTATTTGACTAGAAAGACAGGAATTACAAAGTGCGTGTCAACAAGAAAATGAGAAGAATGAGCACTATCAGCATGTATGACTGTGGTGTTGTTGTTGTTGTGAGAGGTTTTAGGGGCGGGGCGTAGCTAAGTGCTATTTAATGCGCTCACTTAATGCGCGGTCGGTCTGGGGTCGATCCCCGTCGGTGGGGCCACTGGGCTATTTCTTGTTCCAGCCAGTGCATAAAATGTTTGACATCCAACAGCCGATGATCAATAAATACAGTACTAGTACCATACACTGGTTTCAGCCTCTATTAGGGGTGGGTCAAAACCCTTTTACCCCCGGTCTGGGACCGATTCTCTAGTTTTGAAACCGAAATTATTATTTTTTTCAAACGTTTGTTTGCCTGTCCCACTTCTGTCTTTGTTGTCGGTCCGAAGCACCTGTCCGTTTCCGTTAAAATATATATATATTTGATTTGTCCCTAAATGTACTTTATTAAACCATCTATGTAACCATCACACTCCACTTATTAATGATTTTTTTTTTTTAAATAATTGAATTATGGCAATGGTCCATAATTCAAAAATTAACATTGTTGAGAGGGATGACATGGATTTCACTCCATCATGTAGTAGTTAAAAGTGATGCAACAGCTAGATTTGGTCTGTAACAATTAATGTAATTTTGATTTATTATTAATTTTTCGAGAAATAAGGTCCTTAAATCTGTGACAGTATGCTTTTAATTAATATATTAGCAAAAGATAACGGCTAGTATTTGCGCGAATAATTAATGTCAAATATTACTACCAGAGTCGCAGCTACTTTTACTCCGTAAAAATGTCATTTGGTACAATGCAACCTCCAGCTGGTCGTCTTACATACGATCATAAAAAAATTAAAAATAGAAAATAATAAAAAAAAATTAAAAGTTAAACAATAATTTTGTTTAACGACACCACTAGAGCACATTGATTTACTAATCATCTACTATTGGATATAAACAATTTGGTAATTTTTACATAAAATATTAGATAGGAAACCTGCAACATTTTCCCTCATCAGTAGCAAATGTGTGATACAGACAGGATAGCGCATTCCACAACCTTTGATATACCAATCGTGGAGCACTGGCTGGAATGAGAAATATCCCAATGGGACACCGGCAGGGGCCAATCCCAACACAGACTACACATCAAGCAAGAGAAAGAACAGAGAGAGAGAGAGAGAGAGAGAGAGAGAGAGAGAGAGAGAGAGAGAGAGAGAGAGAGAGAGAGAGAGAGAGAGAGAGAGAGAGAGAGAGAGAGAGCAAGAGAGAGAGAGAGAGGAGAGAGGGAGAGGGAGAGAGAGAGAGAGAGAGAGAGAGAGAGAGAGAGAGAGAGAGAGAGAGAGAGAGAGAGAGAGAGAGAGAGAGAGCGCGAGGGAGAGGGAGAGGGAGACGGAGAGGGAGTGGGAGAGAGAGAGAGAGAGAGAGAGAGCGAGGGCGAGAGAGAGAGAGAGAGAGAGAGAGAGAGAGAGAGAGAGAGAGAGAGAGGGCGAGGGAGTGGGAGAGAGAGGGCGAGGGCGAGGGCGAGGGAGAGAGAGAGAGAGAGAGAGAGAGAGAGAGAGAGAGAGAGAGAGAGAGAGAGAGAGAGAGAGAGAGAGAGAGAGAGAGAGAGGACTGTGGCAAGCAATATTAAAATAAAAATTGGACTGGGGTAGGTGGAGGGAGTTCGACCCCCGACCCAAACCTGACCTCCCCGCTGCTTTATAAGGTTATTTGCCCTACTTTTTCTGGTGGTTAAAAACCTGCGTGTCCTGACTAAATCATCAAGGATTGCTGTGATCTCACCCAATAAAATAAATAAAAAAAACCTCACATGAAAAAAACAACAACACACATTTCCTAAATTTTAGGCCATAACTCTGTGGTCACAATGTCAAAAATGAGTAAATTGCCATGAAACGTGATCTGTAACGGTGCATGATAAAACTATACACATAATTTTAACTTAACATCTCAAGGCTTTGTTAAAAAACAAAACAAAAAAACACCCAGAAAACTATATGGGACAGACAGACATACAGACAGGAGGGCGGAGGTGAAACCTATAGTCCACTCCGGTTGGACTGGTACGGGACAGAAAAAATACCCTCCAGAATAACCCTGTCCAACCTCCCGAACCCCCCCCCCCCAAAAAAAAAAACACACAAAAAAAACACAACAACAACAACAAATAAAACCAATTCATTTATTGCGCCAAAAATACAGAAAAGAAACGTATTTGCAACCTCCAGCTGGTCGTCTCACATACGATCATAAAAAAATTAAAAATAGAAAATAATAAAAAAAAATTAAAAGTTAAACAATAATTTTGTTTAACGACACCACTAGAGCACATTGATTTACTAATCATCTACTATTGGATATAAACAATTTGGTAATTTTTACATAAAATATTAGATAGGAAACCTGCAACATTTTCCCTCATCAGTAGCAAATGTGTGATACAGACGGATAGCGCATTCCACAACCTTTGATATACCAATCGTGGAGCACTGGCTGGAATGAGAAATATTCCAAGGGACATCGAGAAGGCAGGGGCCAATCCCAAACACAGACTACACATCAAGCAAGAGAAAGAACAGAGAGAGAGAGAGAGAGAGAGAGAGAGAGAGAGAGAGAGAGAGAGAGAGAGAGAGAGAGAGAGAGAGAGCGCGAGGGAGAGGGAGAGGGAGACGGAGAGGGAGAGGGAGAGAGGAGAGAGAGAGAGAGAGAGAGAGAGAGAGAGAGAGAGAGAGAGAGCAAGAGCGAGAGCGAGAGGGAGAGAGGGAGAGGGAGAGAGAGAGAGGAGAGGGAGAGAGAGAGGGAGAGAGAGAGAGAGAGCGAGAGCGAGAGCGAGGGGAGAGGGAGAGAGGGAGAGAGAGAGGGAGAGAGAGGGAGAGGGAGCGGGAGCGGGAGAGGGAGAGGGAGAGCGAGGGAGAGAGAGAGAGAGCGAGAGAGCGAGGGCGAGGGCGAGAGAGAGAGAGAGGGCGAGGGAGAGGGAGTGGGAGAGAGAGGGCGAGGGCGAGGGCGAGGGCGAGAGAGAGAGAGAGAGAGAGAGAGAGAGAGAGAGAGAGAGAGAGAGAGAGAGAGAGAGAGAGAGAGAGAGAGAGAGAGAGAGAGAGAGAGAGAGAGAGAGAGAGAGAGAGAGAGAGAGACTGTGGCAAGCAATATTAAAAATAAAATTTGGACTGGGGTAGGGAGGGGGGTCGACCCCCGACCCAAACCTCCTCCCGCTGCTTTATAAGGTTATTTGCCCTACTTTTTCTGGTGGTTAAAAACCTGCGTGTCCTGACTAAATCATCAAGGATTGCTGTGATCTCACCCAATAAAATAAATTAAAAAAACCTCACATGAAAAAAACAACAACACACATTTCCTAAATTTAATGGCCATAACTCTGTCAAAAATGAGTAAATTGCCATGAAACGTGATCTGTAACGGTGCATGATAAAACTATACACATAATTTTAACTTAACATCTCAAGGCTTTGTTAAAAAACAAAACAAAAAAACACCCAGAAAACTATATGGGACAGACAGACATACAGACAGGAGGGCGGAGGTGAAACCTATAGTCCACTCCGGTTGGACTGGTACGGGACAGAAAAAATACCCTCCAGAATAACCCTGTCCAACCTCCCGAACCCCCCCCCCCCCAAAAAAAAAAAAACACACAAAAAAAACCCACAACAACAACAACAAATAAAACCAATTCATTTATTGCGCCAAAAATACAGAAAAGAAACGTATTTGCACCAGTATTGAACATCAAATGTACATAAGCTATAAACATAATATAACGTGCTGTAGAAAAAACTGCTGCACATAATTTAAATATATAAAAATATTACTATCATATAAGTATTGCAAAAATAATACAGCAAGATAACGCAGTTCTCAAATTTACAAATTCAAACTACACATATTTATATACTTGTACTTACATTTCTGATATTACGAGAATAGGTCAAGTACAATAGGACAGAAATGACTTGCTTAGTTTTATACATGAACAGAAATGTAACTGCATTATCGTCTTCTTCTTTTTTAGATTAAACGGGGGTTTTTTAAGGGGGGGGGGGGGAGTAGGGGAGTGTGGGCGTTATCTACCCTGTGTTATCAATGGCAAAAACTTTAAATATTACACTGGAGTATTATAGAATATTTAAACAACCGGCCTCGGTGGCGTCGTGGTCAAGCCACCAGACATAAGGCTGGTAGGTACATGGTTCGCAGCCCGGTACCGGCTCCCACCCAGAGCAAGTTTTAACGACTCAGTGGGTAGGTGTTAAGACCACTACACCCACTTCTCTCACTAACTACTAACTAATCCACTGTCCTGGACAGACAGCCCAGATAGCTGAGGCATGCTTCAACCTTAATTGGGTAAAAGCACGAAAATTAAGTTGAAATGAAAAAAAAGAAAAAAGGAAAAGAAAAAAAAGAAAAAAAAAGAAGAAATAAAGGTGCATATAAAAGACCCCTTGCTACTAATGAAAAGATGTAGCAGGTTTCCTCTCTAAGACTATTTGTCAAAATTGCCAAATGTTTGACATCCAACAGCTGATGATTAATAAATCAATATGCTCCAGTGGTGTCGTTAAAACAAAACAAAATTTAGATTTTAAAATAGGACTGAGAAAAAGGTCTGGTTTTGTGGAATTCCAGTTTACAGAGGGTCTGGTTTTGTGGAATTCCAGTTTACAGAGGGTCTGGTTTTGTGGAATTCCAGTTTACAGAGGGTCTGGTTTTGTGGAATTCCAGTTTACAGAGGGTCTGGTTTTGTGGAATTCCAGTTTACAGAGGGTCTGGTTTTGTGGAATTCTAGTTTACAGAGGGTCTGGCTTTGTGGAATTCCAGTTTACAGAGGGTCTGGTTTTAAGAGGTTTTACTGTAGTTGATAAAACATTGGTACATGCAGATGCTGTCTACATCAGCACAGAGTTGAGACAGTGTGGTGCACTTTACAAAATATTGGTATAGACATATTTCAAATAAGAAAACCATTTAAAACTAAAGAGAAATGTCATGGCATTCATTAAGTACTATAAACAACAAAAGAAGAAGAAAAAAGCATGGAAGAGAGAGAGAGAGAGAGAGAGAGAGAGAGAGAGAGAGAGAGAGAGAGAGAGAGAGAGAGAGAGAGAGAGAGAGAGAGAGAGAGAGAGAGAGAAAGAGAGAGATATTGGGGGGAGAGAGAGAGAGAGATTGGGGAGAGAGAGGGAGAGATGGAGAAGACAGTGATTGAGAGAGAAGACAGTGATTGAGAGAGAGAGTGATTGAGAGAGAGACTGAGAGACAGACAGATAGACAGAGACACACACACAGAGAGAGAGAGAGAGAGAGAGAGAGAGAGAGAGAGAGAGAGAGAGAGAGAGAGAGAGAGAGAGAGAGAGAGAGAGAAACAGAGACAGACAGACAGACAGACAGTGAGACTGGACAAAGAAAAAAGAAACAATTTCAAAAGGAACATTAGAATACAGTGGTCTGTACGGAGCTACATGTGTATATACAATAAGGTATAGACGGTTGAACACTGGGTAGCATGCATGGATACCCGACACACTTCAGTGAACCCATCAACCAGGTCAAAACATAAATAGATTCAGTGCAAATTATAAGGCTCCATAAAAACATTAGTTGTTTAACACCCCGACTGCTTGGCAAATGAGCAATGTATATATATATATATATATATATATAAAAAATATATATATATATACAAGGATATATATTTTTTTTAATTGGATTCTGGAAATGAGAAATGTTGACCCTGTGAAACATGCAAATTCAAAAAGAAAATAAACAGAAACACTATACACCCAGTTTTATTGTTATTGTAGGTACCGTAGATGCAAACAATCAAAATAAAATTAGCTCCACTGGTTAATTACTATTACCTGTGGATCTAACAGCAGCCCGTTGGAGCTCATGTCCAGCTGACCTTTCATTTGACCAATCAAAACCTTACTAGCACATGCCAGTGATTTGAAAGAATTTGAAAACATTCGGAATTATGCCAAGGGTATATGAAGTGATTCGGGGGAATTACGAAGTATGCTGGAAACTAATTTCAATATAAAATTTTAATGTTTTAAGGCGAAAAAAGAAACCTGTGATGGTATAGCCATAAAATCTATTTATACTATACTAGTATACAATCCAGAGTTTATTACTGCACTCACCCCCCCACCCCCACCCCCAGTTTTTTAATGTTGAATAGACCAACAAGTTCGCCTATTGCATAAATAGTCTCGTCCCGATATTTTTAGAATTTGTATGCTCCAGAATAACACTATAAAAGGCGAAGTGTGATTGGTCAATATTTAAATTATTATTCATAGATGAAATGTCACCTGGACATGGGAGTTCACGCAATGCTGTTAGATCTACTAGTAGACCAGCAGAGCTAATTTTAATCAGATTGAGATGCAAAGTAATGTTGATTGAATATTAAAGTTTAAAGTCTGTTTTTGTTTAACGACACCACTACAGCACATTGATTTATTAATCACCGGCAGAGTATCAACTTCATTCAAATTGAAAACACACCAATATTATTTACCATGCTTCACCAGAATCGCCACTTTATTTTTAAAACAGTTCTACTAACCTTCACCCCTGTCAAAATGGTTATCGATTCCATAATTACCAGTGGGAGAGGGGGGGGGGGGGGGGGGGGGGGGGGGGACCAACCCCAAAATAACAACCCCCTTCCAAAAAACCCCCAAAAACAATGCATGTTCTAGGCGACCGTGGCCCATATTTTCGAAGTGATCTTAGCTTTACAAAATCATAAAACCATAGTAAGCTATGACATCGCTATGGAATCTGTGTTTTTGCCAGAAACAAATTTTTGGATATGGCGATATGGAATTGAATGCAACCACAGTCAAAAGAGGGTATTGGGGTGGGAGGTGGGGGCTCCCCCAGAAAGCAAATGGATTAAGTTTAGGGCTAAGGTTAAGAAAAACATACAGTACAAACAATTTTGAGGGACCCGGGAAAACTGCAGCCACCCCCCCCCCCCCCCCCTTTGATCTGCCACTTGGATCCATAAAAAGGATGCCGAGAGCGCACGCAGCACCTCTCCTGTGTCGAATACTGTAAGTGTCCTCTTTTAATAAAAATATTCATGGGCAAAAAAACAAAAACAAAAAACATACAGTAATTAATTTTGTCAAAAAGTTAACTTTAAAAAATAAAATCTGCCAAAATATTTGGGTATGGCGCCAAACCCAGTTTTACCCTCTGGCAGAAACCCTAGGCCACGTATTCTGTGGTGACATCACAGTCTACGATGATTTTACGAGTTCGTAACACTAAGAGAGCTTCGGAAATATGGACCCAGGATGATAAGGTAATTATTATTTTAATGGGGCCTTACTATGCAACTGACATAATTTAAGACAATACAATTAAGCCACTGTAAACCATTCACAGTCCAATACAAGTAAGCCACTGTAAACCATTCAATCCTGTATTTACCTGTTTTTACCTGTAAAACATGCAGTTGAATAAAATATTATATACATATTTTGTAAACCAAGAATTCCAATACAACACATATATCTGTACAAAATTAGAGAAAAACACTATTAAAGGCATATTGTCACAGACCACTGACCTATTACCTGTCCGTTTCTGGTGTATACTGTATAATAACTATATATTAAAGGCATATTGTCACAGACCACTGACCTATTACATGGCTTAACAAAGTATTACTTAAAAATATATATATTTGATTCGTCCCTAAATGTACTTTAGTCAACCTTCTACGTAACCACCATACTCCACTTATTAATGATACTTTGTAAAAATAATTGAATTATGGCAATGGTCCATAATTCAAAAACTAACATTGCTGAGAGGCTTGACATGGATTTCACTCCATCATTGTATAGTTAAAGTGATGCAATAGCTAGATTTGGTGTGTAAAAATTAATGTAATTTTGATTTATTATTCATTTTTAGAGAAATAAGGTCCTTAAATTTGTGACAGTATGCCTTTAACTTTGCATACATTTGCAAATCATTAAATTCAAAACCAAGTACCTGTACAGGCCCGTATGCAGGAGTTTTACTGTGTGTGGTTTTTTTTTTTAAATACAGTTTTCCCTCACAGCACAGCACATACCACAGCTTGTAGTAAAAGTAGTGGTGCACTGGCAAATACAAATGAAGGCGAAATCTCCACCTGTACACCTTTTAAACTGTTTTTAAAATGTATCCATCTACCTAGAATTGTAAACAATAAATGATTACAAAATCCCTTACAGCATTTGTTATAAATATTTTATCTTTTTAAAATATTTTTAGATTTACTACAGTAACTGTAATTAATTTACAATCTGGGACCTAATTCACTAAACTCTCGCAAGTTTGCGATCTCGCAGTGCAGTGCTAAAAGACTTGCAAAGAGGATGCTTTGTTGTCTAGCAGAACCTGAGAGCTTTGTGAATTAGGCCCCTAGTGGATAAAGAGTAGCCATTATTTTTCATCTGTACATGTAAATTCTTCCAAATGGAACAGACAAATTACCAAAAAAAAGAAGTAAATATTGCCTCATATTGCTTTTTATCATATAATATCTTACATTTTCAGTGCAATCAAAGTATGTGATATTTTTCAGATCACATACTTTAAGAATTTGATAACTTTGCAAATTAGAGGTTTATTGACATTTAAGCAAACATACTTGGGTGACACTCCATGATTGATGTATGCATTCGTAGTCATCAATTAAAAACATTTCAATGGCAATTTGACACTGAATGCTGTCCAGCGTTCAGAAAACTAAATATGTTGGGTATAACTTTATTTTGATGTAAGGACATCCAAAATGACGTCATTCGAGTTTGACATCATTTCCATTCAAAAATACACCGCGCCACATATTCTTACGTCATTTGAATATCTAGTAATGGCGGACTGGAATTAAAGTTGCGTGTACAGTTTACAAAAACACGTTGTATTAAGCTTGAGCTTGTATGATAAAGAGATTATTACCCTCGTGTATTTCTGTATCGTCAATATCTATATTAGGAATAAAAATAATGTATTATGCTCGCCAGAGGCTCGCATAATACAAATTTTATTCCTAATATATGATATTGACGATACCGAAAAACACTCTGGTAATAACCTCTATTTATCCCGCAATTACTTTATCCATTGGCAAGATATGATGACTAGATAAATCTCTATATTTTTTGTCAGTGACCAAAAATATAGGTCACATGACATAAGCCCGACTCGACTCGAGTATTTCAGACTAGATTTTCACTAAACATACTATTTAAATAATATTTTTAGTACAGTAAATACAAATAACTTAAAATTTTGAGATAACAATACCAAACCTGTATATTTATTTATGAATTAAGAGTAATGCAGCTAGCATCTTACAAATAATGACGTCGTGTATCTTGTATGACGTCATACTGCAAAAGCCTTGCTAGTTTGACGATACTCGATTTGCGTACACAAAAATGGATTAAATAATGATTTTCCGACTATTCCTGTGGGATTGCAGGATAAAAGAATTAACTGGTTACTGTCTTAAGACTGATCCTTGCTGTTAGGGGCAGAGCCTCGCCGCATTCGCCATTCTAACCTTCGCAGGATAAAGCCGATATCTTAAGACAGTAACCAGTTACATGTATTCTCTATATATTTTATAATAAAATATTTTCAGTTCATTCCATGTGAATTGATTCTGACTGCGTTTGCAAGGCTTAAAAAACATGCAGCATGCCAAAGGATATGGCCTAGTTTGTGTAAACATTACAAAATATAAGGTGGAAATCTTTTTGGAAATCAATAGGTTAATTACAGAATCTTGATATACCTGAACACTAAAAACTGTTCAAAATGGAATGTTTAATTACCTAACAAATTATTGATCCCTGTACTAAGAAAAATAAAGCATGGCATATATTCCATAAAAAGTTTGGTCTCAGTGAAACAAATTTGGGACTATGATGTCTTTTATGGACAAAAAAAATAATTTAAAAATCCAACCTCCTGAAAGAATAGTTGCATGCATCTAATATGAACCACTGCAAAAACAATTTCCTTCTTTGATCTTACAAAATAATAAATATATTTGGCCTTTTCTCCTTCTTTGACAGTAGGATAAAAACAATAACTGGTTGATGACGTATATCTTTTTCTTTTCTTTTTTGTCTGCTTCAGTTTGAATAGAGAAGTCCACCATTTTTAACTTCACAAGATAAAGATCATATTGAGTATCATGAACCAATTATTTGTTTATACATAGAGAATACTGTACGAGTGGCCACTGGATACCATTTATCTTACGAGTCGTTTAAATTTTTTTTATTTAATGTGCGAAAGTGAGTTGGATATTTTTTAAACAATGATTTGCACGATAAATGGTATATAGAAGAGGGTCTCATAAGTTGTCAAACTTGAGCCCAATTCTTTTGTTCTTTGTACAATAACATATGTTTTCAATCAATCAACGGAAACGAATGTAATATTCTATTTACTACATATCTTTAAAAACCAGGTTTAAAACAAATTTAAACATCTTTTTCAACTAAACGATATATACATCATCCATGCATCAGTTAATTTGTGCATCACACAATAATCAGTTTAAAGTTCTCACTCATCACAGAAACAATCAATTTCAGATGTGTTGCGAATGGCTCAACAACCAACACCTCTTTTAACACGTACGTGTAAACAAGTATGTGTTATCATAAATAACGCATGGTGTTCTCACCAATGGGTGTCTAAGAAATACAGATTACTCTGGCAAGACGATCATATCTCACTCTATTCTATTTCTTACATAAACATCAGGGTACCATATTTCTCATGAACCATCCTTCTGTTTGAGGGTCGGTGACACAAACTTAAATCGTTTGATATACCTGTCGTGGTGGAATGATGAATAGCCCAATAGGCCCATCGACGGGGATCGATCCTAGACAGACCACCCATCAGGCGAGCGCTTTACCACGTGGTTACGTCCCGCCCCTAACAGCAAGGATCGATCTTATGACTCCAGGGCCCGTGCTTATAAAACTTAAAGTCTAGACTTTAATAAAGTCCAGATTTTAACGTCATGCTATTTGATTCTGAATGGCGTTGCCATGATGTTAAAGTCCAGACACTAAGGTTTATAAGCACGGGGCCAGGTGAAGATCCTCAGGTGACTGCTCTAGTGACTGTACTAAATCTGACCCCCAACCCACCTCCCAATTGTCAGAGGCTTGTAGTAATTTTACATAATATGTAACTGACTAGCATATTCACATTATACCTACAGTAATTTTACTTAAAATATAAATAGCATAATATATAGGAGGCAAGACAAACCATGCGTGATAAATAGTTTCGTAATTTAGGCCTGTTACAAAATAATAGGTATTACTGTTGTGACAGTCGCATAAACAGTTTCTCATTTAGGCCCATTTTTCACAAACTTGGTTTACAATTGCTCAATGCATTTTTAAAAATAAATAATATCTAGTCAAACCTTTGTTTAGCAGCCTCCAAAGGGTTTGTAAAAAAATGGCCTTTTAATACAGATCAATTTATACATGTACAGTGAAACCCCTGTATACCGGACACCCTTGGAACCAATAAAAATTTCCAGTCATAATAGGGATCTGGTTGAGAGAGGTTCAATTATGTACTGGTTTTTAAAATGGGATTCTGAAAAATGTCCGATTTTGTGGGTTTTCCGGTTTACGGAGGGTCCGTCTTGAGAGGTTTCACTGTGTAAGAATTATTTGTTATTTTTGGTGAATTGTATAAAATCGGGTAGCGAAGCGAAGTGCTTTTATACTAAATTTGTGACTGTTATACATTAATATATTCACAACAAAATTACAAACAATTCTAATAATTACAAACAACAAATCTATTTGGTAAAAAATACATGTAAATCAGTTTCTAATGTCCTTTACAGTTTTTGGCGACGTCGTCCAATCAGAACAGAGTAAGTTATATAACAGACGAAAGTTTGTAATTATTGTATATTAGACGATTTGTAGGAATAAAAATGTGGTATCTTAACGTAACTTGCTGCTTACTACAAGTGGCTGCTTAAAACAGGTTGCTGCTTAATACAGGTTGCTGTTTAAAACAGGTGGCTGCTTAAAACAGGTGACTGCTTAATATAGGTGGCTTCTTAATACAAGTGGCTGCTTAAAACAGGTAGCTGATTAAAACAGGTCACTGCTTAATACAAGTGGCTGCTTAAAACAGGTGGCTGCTTACTACAGGTGGCTGCTTACTACAGGTGGTGGCTGCTTACTACAGGTGGTTGCTTAATACAGGTGGTTGCTTAATACAGGTGGCTGCTTACTACAGGTGGCTGCTTACTACAGGTGGATGTTTACTACAGGTGGCTGCTTAATACAGGTGGCTGCTTAAAACAGGTGACTGCTTAATAAAAGTGGCTACTTAAAACAGGTGGCTGCTTAAAACAGGTGGCTGCTAGAGCATGTCTGACTGTATTGATTCAATATTTATAATTATTTAATTACAGCACCAGATCAGTTTGTGCTATGTGAGACATTTAATTCTGACTAGTATCGGGTACAAATCCAGGACTCAAAAAAGTAGAAGTAACTTTTACCAGGAAAAAATTAGAGAAGTTTGATAAAAATTGGTAAAGTGAATAGTTCTCGGTATGATGATATCACAGTATTTTGTCTTATTCCCTTATCCATGCAAACAGAGACTGGACTCAGGGTAGACATGCCTGAAACCCTAGGGGCATGCATAAAGAGAGCTCTCTAAACTAGACTGTATAATCAATATATAAAAACAAATAAGAATTACTATGATCTTACTCAATCAAAAAGAACTGTGAATCCTAAACTAATTTGCACATTAATTTATGTATTGAGACATGTAAAATTAATGCAACCTTGTAATAAATTAAGTCCATAATCTCATTGTTAAATGTGTTTCCTAACAGACAAGCAATGCACAAAATATATAAATGAACACTTACATTCAGGCAGTCATAATTACAATTTACATCCACTGATGTGAGTATTGACTAAGCTTTTAAAGGAACAATCCTGAGTTTGTTGTCATTGTTAATATTAGTGCTGCAACGATAAACCGGTATACCGGTATACCGCGATAATTGATCAGCTCGATACGAATCGCAGTACAGTTTTGTGTATCGCGATTTTTAAACGCTATTTGTTTTCCTTGTATCTTATTTGACTTGAAATAGGCAAACAAACTAACAAACAAAAAACAATCATTTTATTCATTGGTGATGACAGGAAATGTAACAATCACGTCAAGCGTAGTCGGCCAACTTGTTGGCATACGAAGTAATAGGTCGGTTATACTTGGTTCTAACATCTAAACAAAACGTGTTAAAAATCCAATGAAAATAACCAGTTAACAATAATTACAAATAAATGTTTTGTTACTTACACATTATCATCCATTGTTAATTTACGTTGGAATACGGCTACGGCTATCATCTTCAAAGAAATAAATCAACAAAGGAGAATCGCACTTCGCTGTTTTTCACTGAACTCGGAATACTTCGGCCGATCGTTCAAAATACCTCGGCCAATAACCTCGGCTCTGGTTCGGTCGATCTGCCGAAATAGTGCGACTCACTACTAACATTTCCGTGTCAAGCGAGCAGCAATGGAAAAGCCTGATAGTAAGGATTTTCGAATGTAACAATTTGTAAATAGTTTGACACGTATAGACTAGTATTGCGTTTAAAACAAATATGGCCTAAAACATTTAGCCTGACAGCTGAAACTAATAAAGATCATCAAAAAGTTATGCCTTTTGTTCTCATTAAAAGAAACCAACTCATAAATATAAAATTTAAATAATATCAACTATATTGCAATACATATTGCAATACAGTTTCTTATATCGCAATATATCGCAATACGGTTTTAACCGTATCGTTGCACCCCTAGTTAATATGTTGCCGACTAACAGAAGAAATGTTTTATTTAACAACACACTCGAACACATTTTATTTACGGTTATATGGCGTCAGACATATGGTTAAGGACCACACAGATATTGAGAAGACGAAGAATTTGTACAAAATTAGTGGAATTGCAAATATTAGGGATGAGATTTAGCTCAGCTGGTTGCTCGAGTCGCAGGATTGAACCACCTCGGTGGATCCATTGAGCTGATAGGTTATTTTCTCGTTCCAACCAGTGCACAACAACTTGTCAGAGGCCATGGTATGTGCTGCTCTGTCTGCTGAAAAGTGCATATAAAAGATTCCTTGCTACTAATGAAAAAATGTAGCAGGTTTCCTCTCTAAGACTACATGTCAGAATTACCAAGTGTTTGACATCCAACAACTGATGATTAATAAATCAATGTGCTCTAGTGGTGTCGTTAAACAAAACAAACTTTAACTTACAAACATTAGGATGATCGGACAAAACTTTAAATATACATTGTATTTATTATAATGTAACTTTAGTTGTTAAAGAGACAGATCCTAGTTTTTAAACACTACAGCATATTTTTCACTGTTAAAGCCGTTTATGATCACTGAAATCAAACATCACTTATAATTTATTGTTTAGATTATACATTTCCGTAGAACCAAAGTGTTTCTGGTCATCCTGTTGTTTCTAATACAACAAACTGAATTTTTCATATGTTTAAAAACACACATGCATCTGAGAAGTAGCGTTTTATTGATTCGAGTTCTAGTCTGTTTTGTAAGGATATTTCCCGGTTTTAACAGCACAGACTCTTCTTTCACTCTTTTGTAACTTTATCCAAATGTGTTACAGATTTGTGGATTAACTAAACTTAGTGTCCATTTTTACGAGTTGAACTTAGGGTCTGTGCCTTTAACATAAGCACACGAGATAAAGGGCAGGGGTAACTGCCACACTAGTTCTGAAGGGCAGGGGTAACTGCCACACTAGTTCTGAAGGGCAGGGGTAACTGCCACACTAGTTCTGAAGGGCAGGGGTCACTGCCACACTAGTTCTGAAGGGCAGGGGTCACTGCCACACTAGTTCTGAAGGGCAGGGGTCACTGCCACACTAGTTCTGAAGGGCAGGGGTCACTGCCACACTAGTTCTGAAGGGCAGGGGTCACTGCCACACTAGTTCTGAAGCAAAACCTCAAATTCAGGCAAATAAGATACCATGAGACCATTTTACCATGTATTTCCATCATTCTACCCTCAAAATTAGTTTTAATCCATGTAAAACTGTTGCGATTCATTTGCAACGCTATATAGCTGTTTCGTAGCTAATATGAATAAATGTTGTTAGCCAGATTTGGGCATTTTTGGTTAATTCGGCAAAAACCAGCCTGCTCTCCTAGAAAAATGGGAGCCTGTATGTCTATGGTTGTTAAAATATAGTTTTTAGTCGAAAACATCTTACAATGGCAGCCAACTCAGAACAGTCTCTTTAAGTTCAATATAATATGTACAAAGATACACAGAATTGAGGTAAGTGCTGCCCTGCTAAGGCAAAAGGCAGTAACAATTAACAATTTGGAGAAAATAAAATGTCTTGTGCCCTTCATCCATCTAGTAAACAAGATTCAAACAGAATATGGAGGGCAAAATTCAAGCACTTTTCACAGTAAAATTATGGGGCCGAATTTACAAAGCCTGTTTATGTCTTACACATGTGTAGTACACTGAAACCCTTCTAAAACGGACACCCTTGGGACCAAGACAAATGGGATCCAGTTTAGAGAGGTTAAGTTCTGTCCTGGTTTATAAGGGACTCTGTAAAACATCCAGTTTTGAGGGAATTCCGGTTTACAGATAGTCCTGTAAAACATCCAGTTTTGAGGGAATTCCGGTTTACAGAGGGTCCTGTAAAACATCCGGTTTTGAGGGAATTCCGGTTTACAGAGGGTCCTGTAAAACATCCGGTTTACAATGCTTAAACACCTGTATGTAAAAAAAACAAGCTTCATTTTTTTGTTAAATGTCTTCCTGTTTAACTACATGTACATTAAAAATGATTTTTTTAAGGGTGTAAAAAAAATTGAATAACACACTCGTGCCCATTGCAGATCATTTAGCTTACAATCTGTGGTTCCCAAAATATCTTAACGTGCTTTCAGGGGCCAAGCTTGGGATTTTCAGGTGATACGCAGACTTTTTTGGCGATGGAATAAAATGCATACACACATACCCATTTACATCATATACATGTATTTAAAAAAACAATATTTGTAATCTCAGGTGGTGCACAGCTGCGTATATGTGTACATGGAAGCTAGGCCCCTGGTTTTTGCTCGTTAAGATACATTTGGCAACCTCTCGTAAGATAAATCGTTTCCTACAGGTTCTCACAAGTGTATTAAAATATTCTCTATGTTTAATAACTATTATTAATTTTGGACCAGCCCATCTAAATTTGCGCCAAAATTATATTATATTAATAATAAATATAGGTTAAAAATGTTAATATTTCTCTTTAAGGGCGCAGTCAAAATTTATTACACCCAAATTTCCCCTCTTTTATACTTTTGGTGTTAATATTAAAAATTTCAAAATTGACTGTATTTTATAGGTTATCCCCGTCCCGAGTCAGACCCCCAATCCTATCGGAGGCCAGATTCGGGATAGGTGTGTTCGAAACACTAGTGGTATATGGACATGTTAAACTAGTTACTAAGCTAAGCTATTCTCTATGTCACATACTGCCTTTTGCCTAGCAGGGCAGAATATATGTACAAAGATACACAGAAATAAGGTCAAGGACACTTAAAGGACTGGAAATAAACAGGGTAAAAGAGGTAATTGTACCGGCCTCAGTGGTGCAGTGGTTAAGCCATCGGACTACAGGCTGGTAGGCACAGAGTTCGCAGCCCGGTACTGGCTCCAACCCAAAGTGAGTTCTTAAGGGCTCGATGGGTAGGTGTAAGGCAACTATACCTTCTTCTTTCTCACTAACCACTAACCAACTAACCCACTGTCCTGGACAGACAGCCCAGATAGCTGAGATGTGTGCCCAGGACAGCGTGCTTGAACCTTAATATGAAATATATAAACACGAAAATAAGTTGAAATGAAACGATGTCCTAAATTTAATGATCAAATGAACAATGGGCTACGTAAAACTACACTTCCGTGAAACAATCTCCAACGTCAATAAATTTTCAATTCTACCCCATTATTCTAATCAATTTCTCATGTCAGTCACGCTTCAAATTTACCATCATAATTATTTGACACCACATATTTAAAATTTGAATAATATTTCAGAGGTTGAAATACTAGTCCCAACCACTGTGATAATATGTTTTTTTAATTTAGAAATGCCTGATTCAAAAGGCGTCCAAAATTACATAAATAAATTAGTAGTTTATATCTTTTCGAACATGATGCAAATAAATTATAAAGCCCCCCTTCCCTTTTGGTTAAAATCAAAATTGTCCCAATTAATTTTCTGCCCCGAGTTGGGCCCCGGAGGGGGTGGGACATGCTCGAAACCCCAGTGGTATATGAGCATGGAATTTTTTTTCGGATCGGATCGGACCAACCACTGTCTTACCTCTTAACATCACCGCGGGTCGGGAGATAATTTAACTTGCCATCCCGTCAGACTGGCAATTATTTTGCATTTATATTTTAGGATTATGTTCGTTTCGACAGGTTTTGATTCAGTCTGGCAGAATTTGTAGCTTGACGGACCGAATATCTGGCAAGAATTTCCACCAATTTCGACCCCGGTATTTGTATATACTATCTTTTAAATACCGGCCTCGGTGGGGTCGTGGCATGCCATCGGTCTACAGGCTGGTAGGTACTGGGTTTGGATCCCAGTCAAGGCATGGGATTTTTAATCGAGATACCGACTCCAAACCCTGAGTGAGTGCTCTGCAAGGCTCAATGGGTAGGTGTAAACCACCTGCACCGACCAGTGATCCATAACTGGTTCAACAAAGGCCATGGTTTGTGCTATCCTGCCTGTGGGAAGTGCAAATAAAAGATCCCTTGCTGCCTGTCGTAAAAAGAGTAGCCTATGTGGCGACAGCGGGTTTCCTCTGAAAACAGTGTCAGAATGACCATATGTTTGACGTCCAATAGCCGATGATAAGATAAAAAATCAATGTGCTCTAGCAGCGTCGTTAAATAAAACAAACTTTACTTTTTATCTTTTAAATTTACATAATCATTATATACAATCTTTTATCAGCTATACAATGTACAATTGCAAATCAAAATTTTGATCATAGCACCTTGTTTGATTATTTTTACCGATTATTGTACACATTTCTTACATTATCTCAAAATGAAAGGATACATATACCATTTTGTGAGTTACATCACAAAAATTACATATTAATTATTTTGCATAATCTGTTACAATCATCTTTTTAATGTACTAAATTTAATATACAAACAAACAAATGGGTTACTCAAAAATAAACATGCGTAAGCAGGGATCGAATATAGCTATTGTTCTTGCAATTTCCGTTTTATGCATCTAAATTAATAATATGTTTTTTCTTAACTTTGTTTTTGCGGTCTCACTCCCTACTTTATTGGACTCGCTATCTATTAATCGATATCACAATTTTCTTTGTGTGCTATTCACCTATGTTTTATCTGAATAAAGCTATCATTGTCACAATTTCCGTTTTATACATCTATGTTTTTTCTGAACTTTGTCTTGCGGTCTCAAACCCTACTTTATCGGACTCGCTATCTATTAATAACTATCGTTCTCACAATTTCCATTGTGTGCTATACACCTATGTTTTTTCTGAATAAAGCCATCATTCTCTCAATTTCCATTTCATACATCTGTTTTTTCTGAACTTTCTTTTGCGGTCTCACTTGCTACTTTATCCGTCTCGCTGTCTATAAATGGTATTTCGAGTTCTGAAAACTGTTGCTCCAGGTTGTCAACGTGGTTGTCTAGGTTACTGTTGTTTGATTGCATCTCTTCTTTGATGCTCTCTGCCATTATCGGTTCTTCCTCTGTTTGGTCGGAACCAACATTTTCAACCACATTCTTCTGGTCAGGATCATTATCACCAACATCATCATCATCATCATCATCATCATCATTATCATTTACTTCTTCCTCCCCATCTTCATTTTCAGCATCATCTTCGACATCATCATCATCATCATCTTCATCTTCTTCATCACCTATGCCTCCTTGGATCTTTTTAAAAAGGTCTGAAAATAAATGTTAATACCCTAGATGATGATTCTTCAATAATAAGACTGCAAAAACAAAAACAATTGTAAAGTCATATATATATATGTGAATAAAATTCAGTTTTACATGAGCTGCAAATGAATGGGTGAACCAGTTATATAACAGATACAAAATACGTTGACACCTATAATTTGGGTCCAAAATGGACAGATGGACTTGCCAGAATGACCTTTGTATTGGTCTGTCCCAGTCACAATATAAATTCATTGTCTTACTTACAAGTACATGTTCCAGTGCATTTCATTGCATTTCAACTTATTTTCTTGCTTATATCCAATTAAGGTTCAAGCACGCTGACCTGAGCACACACCTCAGCTATCTGGGCTGTCTGTCCAGGACAGTGGGTTAGTTGTCAGTTGTTAGTAGTTAATGAGAGAGAAGAGGGCGCTGAGGTCTTACACCCAGGCTACCCATTGAGTCGTTAAAATTTGCTCTGGGTGGGAGCCGGTACCAGGCTGCGAACCCAGTACCTATATGTGTACCAGCTTCATGTTCGATGGATTAACCTCGACACCACTGAGGCTGGTTACATCAATCATATTTGTATCTTAGTTTACATCTGCGTGATGTTGTTGGTCATTTGTGAGGTGACTAGACATTGGTTGAAGTAAGGCTATACATCTGAACCCGTAGGGATAAATAAAGTAGAACAAAAAAAACAGGATAGAAAACCCCAGATCTACCCTACCTAATTTTGTTTTAAGCATGTTCCCTGAAACTTTTTTACAGGTCATAGTAACTACTATTTAACCAGTTTAGAATCACAGGCGGATCTAGGGGGCACCCCAGGGGCCCGGGGCCCCCCTATATTTTGTGAGTTATAATTTTATTATATATTAATTTTCATTCTTTTTTTACGATCCCCCTCCAAACCTCCCACAAAGTTCTTTTACATTCCTCCTCATGTCACTGCCCCCCCCCTCCTAAATGGATTTTCTGGATCTGCCACTGAGAATGGTGCAGTGATCTCTGAAACATGCACAACAAATCATAATGCTACACTGAACAAGGCTTCTGAAAATTGCAAGAACAATCGTTTCGTTTCCACAAATTTAATTTTGTGCAACCTACATGTATTTCTTGTTTACACAAAATCTTTTGAGCACCTGGTTTTTTTTTTTGGGGGGGGGGGGGGGGGGGGGTTAAATATTTATTTTCCCCAGTCCATTCTGACCATGTCAAGGTTAGGGAGCCTTGAATTTACATGGATACAATAGGTCATGCAAAAAGGGGAATGAGTTGCCTGGATTTATTTCTGCGTAAGCGATAAAATGGGTCACTCAGATTTACAATGATCAGAGGCCTGGTGAACATATTGTTCCCATTATTCCTGTAAACATATTTTCTGTCTGGGTATGTGTACCTTTGGATTGTAATGGTTTTGTGCTGGTAACTGTTGCTGTAGTGGGTGCTGGTGTCCCCGATGGAGTGGGGGCTGGTGTTGCGGCTGGTGTTGGTGCTGGTGTTGGTGCTGGTGTCCCCAATGGAGTTGGGGCTGGTGTTGGTGCTGGCGTCGGCAATTCCAACTTTGGTGCGTAAGGTCGTTTCTTCCTGGATGGGTTCATGGAGTAACAGTAACAGCATCGGAATGCTAAAACAGAAATATCAGAGCAAAGTAATGAAGGTGAATGCAGGCTGGTCATTGTCGGTGAAAGTAAGGACAGAAAGGAGAATTTGTTAATCATCATGACATTGCAACACATTATAAACTATGGTTATTTGACTTCTAACATATATTTATTTCAAAATTTAGTTGAGTGAGAAAGAGAGAGAGAGAGAGAGAGAGAGAGAGAGAGAGAGAGAGAGAGAGAGAGAGAGAGAGAGAGAGAGAGAGAGAGAGACAAAGACAGATACACAAGTAGTTAATTACCCAAATTAGCTTCTTCTAGGCTAATCTATTACAAAGCCACACACACACAGAAATAAAGACACACACACACACAGAGATAAAGACAAACACACACAGAGAGAGAGACAGAGAGTGAGAGTGAGAGTGAGAGTGAGAGTGAGAGTGAGAGAGAGAGTGAGAGAGAGAGAGAGAGACATAATATCCTGCTGCCAGACAACTACATCCCGTCCCCTGTAAACTTGAAGCCCGACAGGTGAAAACGTACTGAGGTACTCGTATTCCTCCTTCAGTGCCATCCCATTGTGCGAGTAGCAGTACTTGCAGATGAGTGCGTAGCGGTTCTGTGGTCCATCTCCTACCAAGTACTCCACTAGCTTGTCAAAATGGGTCCGATCTCGCGGCAATATTGGACGAGGCAAGGGAGGCCCAGGTGGGGTACCTAAACAAAAATATATAGTTAACATTTTATTTATTTATTTCAACATATTTTTGTGCTTATATCCAAGGATGCACCTACCTATCGAGCCACTAAAAATCGCAATGGGTGGAACTGGATGCTGGTACCAGGCTGTGAACCCTGTACCTACCAGCCGTATGTCCGATGGCTTAACCACAACACCACCAAGACCAGTCCTATAAGGGCAACATCATATGCACCACAATCGCATATTTGTTGCTAAAGGGCGTTATTGTGGTCTTAGGACTTAGGTCTGTGCATTCCCATGTCTTGTTGAGTTATGTTGGAAGTAACCGTCAGATTTTACATTATTTGGAGGTCGGTAATAAATAAAATACCACACTTGTTTTCGCTAGATATCATTTTGTTTACAAAACTCATGAACTTTTCATGGTATCTGACCACATTTTTCTTCAGTCAGATACAATAGGAAGTTGACTAGTTTTGTAAAAAATTATATTTAGCAAAAATGAGCATTGTATTCTATATTTCCCACACACCCATTGGTGAAAACATCATTCGTTATTTTTGGTAACAAATATTAAAAACATAAGTCACTTACCATAGGCTCCTGGTGAGGGGCGGCCATTTTGTGCAGACATCATAAGCCTCTGTGGAACTGGTCCTCTCAGGCCCCTAATCTGAGGGGTCATCATTGGGGCCCTGGGGCCCGCCTGTCTCATGCTGCCCATACCCGGTGTTGCACTGATGGGAGTCGGCATACGTTGCTGGGTAGACCTTTGTCTTAGAGCTGTAAAGATATGAAATGTAATAATCCTAAAATAGGCTAAAATAATTTAAAATATTTTTTCATTACTTTTTTATATTCATGCTTATATAATTAAATTTCTGCTATATAAATCACAATAAAAAAAAAAAGTTTGCTTTGTTTAACGACACCACTAGAGCAGATTGATTTATTAATCATTGGCTATTGGATGTCAAACATTTGGTACTTTTCACATATGGTCTTCGAGAAGAAACCCGCTACATTTTTCCAGTAGTAGCAAGGGATCTTTTATATACACCATCCCACATACAGGATAGCACATATCACGGCCTTTGATATACCAGTCGTGGTGCACTGACTGGGACGAGAAATAGCCCAATGGGCCCACCGGCGGAGATCAATCCCAAACCGACTGCGCATCAAGCGAGCGCTTTAACACTGGACAGACGGACGGAGAGCCCGGTAGGGGACTAATGATATATATTAAAACAAAACATACCTGAACCGGGAGTAGACTGTATAGTGGTTGGTGTCGGTGGTTTCTGAAACAGATACATGATTATTAATATTAATTACTTCCCACTGGATATCCATACCAAGATTAATTACCTCCTCTTGGTTATGGATATTTTTTTAACGTGTTCATATACCTCTATAGTTTCGAACACGCCTATCCCGAGTCCGGCTTCCGATAAGATCCCCTTGGAATTCGATAACGAGATTATCTCCCCTTGAAAAAACTATTTATCCGAATTAATGACCTCTCATTAGGATTAATTATATTTGTTTGGAAATCCATTGCAAAATTATCTCTCTGGAATTCCATATCGATTATCTCCCCTTGAAAAAAAATGTATCGGAAGTAATCAACTCTCATTAAAGATCCTTATCAGGATTAATTATGTCCCCTTTGAAATCTGTCGCAAAATGAATTACCTGCCCTTGCAAATCCGTATCAAGATTAATATCTCATCTTATACAAAATCATGGATATATATAAAATCATCATATTACTTTTCGTCCATCTTAAATTCTGCTCAAGTATTTTCTGTCACATATATAAATTTGGCTTAATAATGGTTAAATAAAGTGACATTACCCACATAAACCTTTGACACAAACTCTCAAGGCTGAATTTACGAAGCCTGTCTTTCTTAAATGCCTCTAAAACAGGCTTTGTTAATTTGACCCTAAGTATCTTAGACACCACCGTATAGACTGGTCCCCATTAGCATTGCTTAGAAACTCTGTGATCTCCAGGATTTTCAAAGTTTGAGTACCAGTCTAGCTACTTTAAGCTTAAAGTTTGTATATTTTCTAGTAAAGAAAGAAATGTTTTATTTAACGACACACTCAACACATTTTATTTATGGTTATATGGTGTCAGACATATGGTTAAGGACCAGACAGATTTTGAGAGGAAACCCGCTGTCGCCATTACATAGGCTACTCTTCCGATTAGCAGCAAGGGATCTCTTATTTGCGCTTCCCACAGGCAGGATAGCACAAACCATGGCCTTTGTTGAACCAGTTATGGATCATTGGTCGGTGCAAGTGGTTTACACCTACCCATTGAGCCTTGCGGAGCACTCACTCAGGGTTTGGAGTCGGTATCTGGATTAAAAGTCCCATGCCTCGACTGGGATCCGAACCCAGTACCTACCAGCCTGTAGACCGATGGCCTACCACGATGCCACAGAGGCCGGTATTTTCTAGTAATTCAGCAAAACTTTAGTGAATAGACAAACATAAGAACATTCATCAGGACAAAAAATTTCTTGGCATTTCTCCTCAACCTAGTAAAACCAAACAACTTACTGGGAAAAAATGTTTTTAATAAAAAATAAAACAAACAGAATAAAAAACTTACTTCTAGTTGTTTAAATCTGGCTGGATCAAATTTCTCCAAAATCTCTTTAGCTTTTTTATATGTTTCTTTCTCCGTAACATCTTCAAGCTGTGAAAGATCAAAAAAGTGTTTTAATATTTTTTTATATTTTTTTTTTTATTATCATGTTTTATTTTTGGACATGACAATCATATGCAGTTCATTTCTCAAAATGACAACACAACTCAGCTTGCCACTAACTAACATTTTTGTTTAATGACACCTCTAGAGCACACTGATCAATTAATCATCGGCTATTGGATGTCATACATGTGGTAATTCTAACTTGTAGTCAACAGAGGAAACCCGCTACATTTTTCCTGTTATGTTATAGGGATTAACGTGCACATTCAGAACAAGCTGTTGTAGCGCACGCCTGTCATGGGCTCAGGTGTCGACCTCGGGTGGCTTTTCCGCCCAGGACAAGCAGGGGTTGGGGTGAGTGGGAGAAGGGACCGCCTGTACTACTAATGCAGCAAGAGATCTTTTATATGCACTTTACCACATACATGAAAGCACAAACCATGACCTTTGACCAGTTGTGGTGCACTGGTTGGAATGAGAAAAAAAGCAATCAGTTGTAAGGATCCAATGAGGTGGTTTGATCCTGCAACGAAGGCACCTCAGGGATGCGCTCAGGTCAGGTAATTTTTTCAACATGCTCACATACCACTAAGTCTTCGATCATGTCTGTCCCGGGGCCGATCTCTGGATAGCCAGAAGTCTGTCCCGGGGCCGATCTCTGGATAGCCAGAAGTCTGTTCCGGGGCCGATCTCTGGATAGCCAGAAGTCTGTCCCGGGGCCGATCTCTGGATAGCCAGAAGTCTGTCCCGGGGCCGATCTCTGGATAGCCAGAAGTCTGTCCCGGGGCCGATCTCTGGATAGCCAGAAGTCTGTCCCGGGGCCGATCTCTGGATAGCCAGAAGTCTGTCCCGGGGCCGATCTCTGGATAGCCAGAAGTCTGTCCCGGGGCCGATCTCTGGATAGCCAGAAGTCTGTCCAGGGACAGAAGGCGTACGCTCACCTGACTGAGCTAAATCCTGCCCATACTAGACATGGATTAAATCTAATTAATTCTGAACAATGACACTTACGATTTGTTTTTTCTTCTCCCGCAGATCACGTAATGCCACATCTGAATAAACAAAAAACAACAAACATCATACACACTTGAGGATATGGAATAGTGTTTAGAAAATTAAGACTCATGAGTTAGACCTTTGACGAATTAAACTGTAAGGTAAATAGATGATGAGCTAATTGTCCCCAGAGCAATTCTGCCCCCTCTACGATGAAGCCAGGATAAAGCACTGGCCTAACGGAGCAACACTGGCTGTCAAGCTTTAGGTTTCAAAGAAGGAAGGAAATATTTTATTTAATGACGCACTCAACACATTTTAGTTATGGTTATATGGCGTCAGACATATGGTTAAGGACCACACAGATATTGAAGGAGGAAACCCGCTGTCGCCACTTTATGGGCTACTCTTTTCGATTAGCAGCAAGGGGTCTTTTATATGCACCATCCTATAGACAGGATAGCACATACCACAGCCTTTGATGTACCAGTTGTGGTACACTGGCTGGAGCGAGAAATAGCCCAATGAACCCACCGATGGCTATCAATCCCAAACCAACCGTGCATCAAGCGAGTGTTTTACCACTGGGCTACGTCTCGCCCCCAAAGGTTCCAAAGAAGACTTGACAGAAACAGCGTTTTTTATCACCACAACCGGACTACAAATCTAAAGTATGATCAACTATAGCTTGAATGAAGAAGATGAGCTAATTGTACATGTATACATCACTCTTGAAAAATGACATGTGGGTTTTTCGAGTGTCATTTTATCAGGTTAATTTCTATTTCACCTGTTCAATCTATTTTAAGCTTGACACCTGAGTGAAACGTTCAAACAAACATCTATGTGGCAAATTGTGTTTGAAAATATGAAGCCAAACTCGGTTTACTTTAGGCAAACAAAATATTAAAAAAGAATTTTGCAGAATTAAATTTCTCGCCTACCATATCAGGGCTAGATCTGCCACTCGCCAAATTTACCAACTGGATCAATTGGCGAATTTTATTTTCATATGACGAAAAAATTCCATGTATTAATTGGTGTTTTGTTGGAAAATAACTCCGTTTTTTTGTGCATTTTTTTTTACATAATTTGGCGAAATGTTATGCACACCCAGAGCCAGCCCTGCATAAAACGATTTGATGCCCTATGATGATCATCTACTGGTTCAACTATAAACCAGGTTTCACTGACCTATAGAAGGCCATACGTTTTCAAATTTCGTATGAAACATTTTTTCGGTTCCGTGCCTTGTGATCATGGTGAAACTGTTTTTAAAAACTAATTATATACATGTATATATTATTTTTGTTGAATAATCATACTCAATATAATAATAATAATAATGGGAAACAAAATTTCGGTTCCGTGATTTTACCGACAATTTATATCTCAACAACAGCAATTGCCGTCAGTGCTGTTAAGTTCAAGCCGTATAATACCTAACAACGTTAGCACAGAGGATAGTTTATTTATCACTGTCTGTGTAATCTTACCATTGTTCGAGATTCTCTGAACAAAGTACCAGTGAAGTAGTTTCTTAACACCAAAGATTCTGCAATAGAAGAATTCAGCCAGTCAGTGATTACTTTAAAATGATATATCAGTGAAACCTCTCAAAACTGGAGCCTCTGTAAACAGGAATTACACATGTACCTCTTAAAACCGGACATTTTTCACGGTCCTTTTTTTAAAATCAGTAAAGAACTTAACCTCTCTAAACTGGATACCTCTTAAAAGCAGACATTTTACTTGGAAATGAGGGTGTCCGGTTTAGAGGGGTTTCACTGTACGTACATGTACATGCTGTTTAATTAAAGAGAATCTCTGGAGTTTGTAACATGTTTCTGACAAAATGAGCCTTTTTAACAAACGTGTGCTTGTTTTGTTTAATGTCACCACTAGAGCACATTAATTTATTAATCATCGACTATAGGATGTCAAACATTTGTTAATTTTGACAAAGAGTCTTACTCTTACAAAGAAAATCCACTATATTTTTCCATTAGTAGCAAGAGATCTTTTATATGCACAATCCCTTAGCAGGATAGCATATACCACAGCCTTTGATATATCAGTCGTAGTGCACTGGATGGAACAAGAAATAGCCCAATATAGTCACACCAATGGTGTTCGATTTTAAACTGATCCTTCATCAAGCGATTTACCACTGGGCTATGTCCGGCACACAACAACCAAAAGAAGACACGTGCCACCATGGCTTAGGTGGATGATGAAAAAAACGTCCGAAGTAAAATTAAGGTGCGCATAGGTGTGCATACAGTTGTGACTGAGCACTTCAGATGTGAAGGTTTATGTATTAATAATTAAAATTTTTTTACATTCATTACAACATAACTTTATCCCATTAGTTCAGATATAGCAACAAGGGTTTGCTCGTTTCTCAATGAACATTAAAAATTACGTCATATGGGAAGGTCATATCTGATGACGTCATTTTATATGGGCAAGTTGTCTTATTGAGCATTATCAGGGCTCACGCGACCGGGAGAAGTCAGCCCAAAGTTCGCTCTGACCAGCCTGACTTCGCTGCGAAAAAAATGCAGGGAGTAATGAACTAGTTTTACGTAGACTTTGTCATAATGAATAAATTCAAAATACAAACCAGATGTCGAAATTATAAAATAGTACAGGCAAACCTCTGCTGTACTCATAATAAGCAGTGACCTGTCCCACACACCCAGCGGCCACTTAGACTGGATCCCCAAGTCGTAACAGCAGTGACAAGATACAGCAGATAGATAAGGCGTATCATAAAATATTGTTCGTTTCCAGTTACCCGACCGACCCTAATTTGAACCTGCCGACCCTAAATCTTTTTTTGTATGTCCAAAATAGTTTTTTGAATATAACAACGATTTCCATAAAAACATTCCAAAACTATCACAAGCACTAATTTGGTGTCGTTATAAATCAAATCGTTCTCTATTAATTTTGTTTACGAGCCACGGAATCGTTTTCTTCTAACAATTGATTGATTGAGTTACTTCCCTTCAAACTGAAATGCAAATTCGGTAACTTTCGAGTTCTGATTGTAGGAAAATATTCTTCACGAAATTATGCGATGGCCAGTAGAAATTTAGGGACCTTCTGATAAGCTAGGGAAGGGGGTGTTTACCGATACTGATGAAGTTTACTGCTAAATCAAATTATTAAATATGTCAGTAAAATCTCGGTCGTTTCATTATTTTTGGTAAGTGGTCACTGGGAACTTCGCCGATTTCCTCTAAGTAAGTTTCTGTAAATCTACCATTTCTTAGATACACTAGGAAAGAGCATATTCATAAAAAAAAAAATTAAATGTTATTATTGGACAGATAAATATAGAACCCTTCTTTTTTAGTTTTCATTTTAAAAAAATTCATTAAACTTATTTACATGCTTCTATCCAATTAAGGTTCAAGCATGTCTGTCCAGTTGCCTTGACTGCCTGCCCAGGACAAAAGTTAGTGTTAGTGTGAGAGAAAACCTGCTGCCTATTACTAAACAGCAAGGGATCTTTTATATGCACTCTCCCTCAGATAGGACAGTACATACCACAGCCTTTGCAAAACAACTTGTTGACACTGGTCGGTTTAAGTGGTTACACCTAACCATTGTGGTTTGTGAAACACTCACTAGCTTTAGCGCAGGTACAGTGATTAAAAATCCCATTTCCAATGTGTGGAATTTGAACCTAGTATCTACTCAGTCTTAAGCCCATAGCATTACCGCCACACCACGTAGACGGGTAAAAAAATAGTTTTTCCTCTTGATTATCCAATCAGATTCAAAGGACAATGATGAATGGTATTGTTGGTTTGCATAATGTATTTGTATACATGCAGAGGTTAATTTGAATACCGATAGTCAACACCTCTATTTAATATCCATAAATAAAAATATTTTCCAAAATAAAAATAAATTCCTACCTACCTACCCTATATTTTTCCAGCATGTAATAGGAAACAAGTAACTTTTTTCCCCCAGCCTAAGCAATGTTCACACCTTCACGGATACTAGTACCCATTCAGTCTTAAAAACTCCACAGTGTATTAATTAAGAAACTGTGACTGTGGAATGCATTTAATTGCCTCTGGGTAATCTAAGCTTGACCATGGTAGATTAGTCTACTAGGACAATTCTCTCTGCATGGTGTAGGTATTGAATGAAATGAGAAGACAAACTTGTGAGAGAATTAATTCTAAATGGTTATATTAGTGCTTTTCAATTACATTTCATTATGTCTAAAGAAGGCGACATGAAAAGGTGATTAAAAAAATAAACATAGAGCACATAAACGCAAAAAACAAACAAAAAACCCCAGTACAGATTGTAAAGGTTGCACCTGTATTAAGATAACTTCTTTTTGAGTATTTTATTTTTTGGGATTAAAAATCCCTGCTGTTAAAAACTTCGCCCACTCTGAAGTTTGAGAGAGAAGTGACTTCGCCCTATGATTTTGACCTCGCGTGAGGCCTGCATTATTGTTTATGGACCAAAAATAATTCAAAATAAAGTATGAAGTTTTAGTGTTATTATTAGCAAGTATGTAGGTAGTGTCTGTTATTTCTTTTACCTTCATTTGGGTATGAAAAAACCCAAAAATCATCCGCAAACTTATGTAAAAACGCCTTCGCCAATTCACACAGTTTGCGGATGATATGTTTTTGTTCATACTCCGATGAACATAAAATATTAGAAAAATCCTTAAAGGGACATTCCTGAGTTTTCTGCATTGAAAGATGTTTCCGATTCATAAAATATTTCTACATTTAAACTTACATATTAAACATATATTCTTGTTTAGAATATCAGTGTCTGTATATTCAATGTGTTTCTGATCATCTTAATATTTGTAAGAAGCCCAAACTGGATTTTGTCTTCAAATAATTTCGTACGTACAAAGAAAAAAAGACATTTACGAAGTAAAATGAAATTTAACCTAATACAAATATTAGAATGGTCAGAAACATGTTTAATATACAGCCAATAATATTTTATGCAGAACAATATATTTCATATGTAATTACAGTCGTTAAAAAGTCTCTGTCAGACGATAACATCATTAAAATTGAAGCAAACTCAGGAATGTCCCTTTAAATGTATTTACATATACTTACAATAACGGGAATATCAAGAGAGGTGTTGAGTATAAAAATCGAAATGTCCATTCTTTTGGAAAGTAGATGAGGAAAAACACGAGGGCACCAATAATGTACAAAAGAATGGAATAAAGTAGAAGGCTTGCTATCAGCCTCTTCTGCTTTTCCTGATTCTCACGGCGAAACTTCTGTAAGTTCGCTATATCCTGTAACGAAAAGAAAATAATGTCTGTTTTAAACAGTGTGCAGTTTTGGCTTAAAGATATTTAAGTGTCATAAGGTCTCCCTGCTTGCAAATCATGAGAGAACGCCACCAACCCAGCAAGCCCTGTCATGCGTCTCCAGTAGAACAGAAGATACACTAAATGTTTCGCATGAAACCATGGAAAAGAGCACATTTTAAAATATTATTATGATGACTTTCGAAGAATGTAATTTGTACAAATAATTTTTACGAGCCATACACATATACAAGCTCATATGCTAGCAAAACTACATTGTGCGGTTACACAAAAACTACATTGTGAAGTTACACAAAAACTACATTGTGAGGTTACACAAAACTACACTGTGAGGTTACACAAAACTACACTGTGAGGTTAAACAAAACTACACTGTGAGGTTATACAAAACTACATTGTGAGGTTACACAAAACTACATTGTGAGGTTAGACAAAACTACATTGTGAGGTTAGACAAAACTACATTGTGAAGTTACACAAAAACTACATTGTGAGGTTACACAAAACTACACTGTGAGGTTACACAAAACTACACTGTGAGGTTAAACAAAACTACACTGTGAGGTTATACAAAACTACACTGTGAGGTTACACAAAAACTACATTGAGAGATTACACAAAACTACACTGTGAGGTTACACAAAACTACACTGTGAGGTTACACAAAACTACACTGTGAGGTTACACAAAATACACTGTGAGGTTAAACAAAACTACATTGTGAGGTTATACAAAACTACATTGTGAGGTTAGACAAAACTACATTGTGAGGTTACACAAAACTACATTTTGAGGTTAAACAAAACTATATTGTGAGGT
The DNA here is from genome assembly GCF_016097555.1 of Gigantopelta aegis. Lineage (NCBI taxonomy): Eukaryota > Metazoa > Mollusca > Gastropoda > Neomphalida > Peltospiridae > Gigantopelta > Gigantopelta aegis. The sequence goes on from NC_054709.1 coordinate 5,909,482, forward strand.
TAGACAAAACTACACTGTGAGGTTAGACAAAACTACACTGTGAGGTTAAACAAAACTACATTGTGAGGTTAGACAAAACTACATTGTGAGGTTACACAAAACTACATTTTGAGGTTAAACAAAACTATATTGTGAGGTTATACAAAACTACATTGTGAGGTTACACAAAACTACATTTTGAGGTTAAACAAAACTATATTGTGAGGTTATACAAAACTACATTCTGAGGTTACACAAAACTACATTGTGTGGTTACAGGTATACAATACATGTAGATTATGTGAGCAATAAGCAAATGAAATGATTACTAGTATTTATGCAATTCTAACAGTCTATCACACAGACCACATTTTTCATTCATTCATTTGCAGTTATTTTTGTGCTTATATCCAATTAAGGTTCAAGCATGCTGTCCTGGACACACACCTCAGCTATCTGGGCTGTCTATCCAGGACAGAGGGTTAATGGTTAGTGGTTAGTGTGGGAGAAGTCATTGTAGTCGTATTACATCTACCCCTGAGTCATTAAAACTCACTCTGGGTGGGAGCTGGTACCGGGGTACAAACACAGTACCTAACTGCTTTATGTCCGATGGCTGAACCACTAGGCTGGTACAAACAAACAAAAAAAGTTTGGTTTGTTTAACACCACCACTAGAGCACACTGATTTTTTATTAATCATTGGCTGTTGGATGTCAAACATATGGTCATTTTGACAGTCATAGAGAGGAAACCCGCTACATTTTTCCATCATTAGCAAGGGATCTTTTATATCCACAATCCCATAGACAGGATAGCACATACCACAGCCTTTCATATACCAGTCTTGGTGCACTGGCTGGAACGAGAAACAGACCAATGGGCCCACTGATGGGGATCGATCCCAAACCGACTGTGCATCAAGCGAGCACCTTACCACTGGGCTATGTACCGCCCCGTAGTACAAACTACTACATACATGTATGTACATAATTGTCCATGTGAGCACTCTGACAACTAACCTTAATCATGTCCCCTGTATAGGTTTGTATAATATCAGGCTTTCTGTCAGAGAGTAAAATGGGTATGGCGCCATATACCCAAATATCTTGGCTGATATTTTTTTTTAAGTTAACCTTTTGACAAAATTAATCACTCTTACCATTAATGTATGCTTTTCTTAACCCTACAGTAACCCTAAACTTAACCCATTTTCTTTCTGCGGGAGACCACCTATATCCTGTTGACTGTGATTTTATTTAATTCCATAGCGCCATACCCAAAAACATTCTTTCTGGCAGAAACACTGAATATGGGCCATTCCATGGTATTTGGTCCATGGGTGTGAACATTTCAAAATGATCTGTTAAACTAAGTTTTTATCATAGCTTAAAGTTAACACCCTTAAGTACATACAAATATACTTTTATTGCCAATTTACTTATGTTTTATGGGTTTTAATGACAGTTTTATTTGAAAAAATAATTTTTGTAAGCCAGGACGTGACATTGGGTTTTTTGTAATATTTCATTAGTTATGTCAAATCTAAAAATTAGGTATCAGGACATATCTAAAATATACTGCATATGAAAATACTACTTTCCCGTCCTTCATATCATAATTAGTATATATTAAATTATTTTTCAAAATATATAATGTCACATCCCGGCTGATTTTACTTATAAAAGTTAGTTTTATTTAAAAACTATTTTTCAGAAACAAAGATCCTTTTTAATTCTCCTTCTTCTCAATGTTCCAAGTATAAATAAAAGGCATAATATATATACGTACATTTAAAGAGATAACATAAATTCAAACAAACCTTATCAATAGATTCTAAGATTTCAACTGTAGTCTGCTTTTTCTGCAATACAAAAAGGAAATTTAAATTAGAATCATTATAAAATAATATTTCTAAATATAATCACTAATTAATACCAAAAAAACACATTTAAAAACAAACTATAAACTTTTTTTTATTAGTTTTAATACACACACACACACACGTGCATATATTATATATCAGGCCACATCATCATTTTGCTTCAGAATATATACATGTATACACATATAGTGTATTACATATACCAGGGCTTCTAGATTATGGTAGCCCCACTCCTATTGATATTCAATGTCGGGCTAGTAAATAACTACTATAAGTAGCCCGACGTTGGACGACTAGTGGAGAAAACCCCTCGTCAAATTATGCATTTACATATTGTGTAAATATGAATATTCTGCCCCCTCTTTCCACTCCCAATCTAAGGATTTTTAATCTCTATCTCCCTCTTTAGGTAAAACACATGTATCTGATTATTACTATTTGTAAAATTGTATTTATTTAAAGTACCGGTAGGGCTAGTGAATTTTTAATCAAGGCTAGTACATTTTTAAAATCACTTATCCCATGGCTAGTTGATTTTTATAAAATTCTACAAGCCCTACATATATACACATTCTCAAGCAAAATAATGTGGTCTGACCTTGGGGTTGGGGACAGAGGCAATTTTCTTTCTGTAATGGAGCTCATGCACAAATCATAATATTAGTATTAATAATCATTAAAGTAAACCATGCGAAGAGCATTCATGCAAGTGAAGGAAAACCATAAACTGTTGAATAAATGTGAAATGTGACTATACGAAAGAAATGGGCAATATGTTGGACCAATTAAATTACTGAAACCATAGTATTCTATCTTGTCTCAAAGCTGCAGCACAGGGCTTCTGGATTATGGTAGCCCCACTCCCATGGCTAGTGATATTTAATGTTGGGCTAGTAAATAACTACTATTGCCATGCCCGACGGCAAGTGAATTTTTTTGGGTCAAATGTTGCAGTTATGTCTATTTTGTAAATATGAATATCCTGCCTCCATCCAACCCCCAATGTTAGCGTTTTTAACCTCTACCTCCCTCTTTAGGTGACATATCTGATTATTACTATTATTTAGTAAAATTGCATTAACCCGGACTCTCCTCAAAATGGCACACTGGATTATATATGCAACTTGTAAGGAAGAAGAAGTTTGTTTTGTTTAACGACACTCACTAGAACACTAGTAGCAAGGGATCTTTTATATGCACCATCCCACAGACAGGATTGCACACACCATGGCCTTTGATATACCAGTCGTAGTGCACTGGCTAGAATGAGAAATAGCCCAATGGGCCCACCGATGGGGATCGATCCCAAACCGACCACACATCAAGTGAGCAAATTGATTTTATTTTCATTTGACATTAAGTAGTACTATTGTTGTCAGTTTCAAAGTATGGTCATTCCAGTCAAGTCAAACCTTAAGGTTTTGAAATTACAATACTTTTCACCGAGCGGATTCTAGCAGCCAATTATGCTGGCAGACAATTTCAGCAGACACGCATAGCGACGATCTAAACACCAGACTCATACGCCTTTCGGATGTTATCTGTATTTCCCACACTTTTAAACACACTGTTATGCTAATTATTAGTATTCACTATAACTTAAAAATTTCATAGTTTTAAACTGTATCTAAATATATAAAAAAAAACACACACAAAAACAAAATAACAACCAAGACTCATTTTCATAGTCTTAAATTGTTACTAATATCTGTATAATTTATAAAACACAACAGTTTTATTAAGCACTTTTTTAACATCTGAAGTATCACTTTAAAATCATTCTGTACTACGTTAAGATGGGGGTGTTCAACTAGTTTCGTAAAGACCACAACCCGATTGACCGATAAGTATGTATTTATTTGCTTTCCAGACGGTTCGTCCTCTGGACGTTTCGTCCACCCACCTCGGACAATTCGTCCACTCGATTACAACATTTAGACCAATAAATCTAAAATGTTATTTCTTAGCCATTGAAATGATTAATTATTTTCGTTTTGTTGTAAACTACTAGTATATGAAACAAACAAAATTTGAGTGGCACTAATAACTTATGATTGTCTGTCTGTGTCCATTATAGTAGGCCTACTTGATTGATATGTTGTTATTACAATTGCTCTTCAATTACACCTATAATTCTGACATACTATTTAGAAAACAAAGCTAGTAACTAAACTCTTGCTAAATTACCATTTCTACATTGCGACTGCTGTATTACCGTACACATTTCGTCCACAGGCGCGTATTTGTCCACACGCTCATACATGATTTTCATTGTTTCTACAAGGAAGTTTGCGTTGGAAGATAATAGTCAATGCGCAACAGGTGAAAATTTCGTCATTTATGTCAAAAATACTATAACGTGACGTCGTTCGAAGTAACCAACTAATAAACAATGATAATTATCTCCATTCTGGGATGCGTATTGCCCTGCTCTCCCCTACATGTATCAGACCTGTCAACTCTCCTGGATTCCGTGGGAGACTCCCGGTATTTGATCAAGTCTCCCGCGGGGAAAAACATTTCTCCCGGGAAATCGTTATTTTCTAAACATAAAAATAATTCAAGCTACCGTGGCTGTGTATTGACATTCAGTGTTGCCATATATAAAACTATCCAATTTAGTCCTAATAACATCTCTGACTCGTAAAATGTCTTCCCACTGGATTACATAACGCAAAGTTCTATGGCTGGAAGTGCCAGAGTAGACAGCGAACGCATGCATCAATACACACGATGTCAAAATCACACGTCAAAGCAAGACAACAGAAAGACCAATACTTGTATCAATTAGATTTGTAGGTTTGTGCAGTAAAATATTAGTAACAAGAGTACACTTCAAGGGATTATTTTCCTATGATTAATAAATCTTATGTTTGACATAACGTTACTCATGGAAATAGGTATAATTCCGGTATATTTCACACGATGTCAGTAATGAGCTTTTAAATGATTAGTAGAAATATTAGTGGAAATACAATGTTTATTGCATGGTTATGGTGATTTTAAATAAGTACCACACCACTGTATCTTATTGTAGTAAAAACTGAATATTAATTTATACGATTTAGGCCCATATAAATTTGTCTTGGGTCTACTTTTCATGAAACACAAATAACAATGATGCAACCTGTAAGTGTAATAGCGTAAATGTACTAATTAATGTTTAAATTTGTTAGTCTTAAGATTTTTGGATAAGAGTTATTTTTAAAATATGTATTAAATTATAATAATATTTAAAAATAATTAAAACAAAATTTAATATATATATAATTTGTTTTAAATTTAATTTAATTATTATTATATATATTTTTTTTAATGCCAATAACTAAGGTTGACATTATGTAGTGTTCATATAACTTATTGTAGTATTTTTTTTAAACTTGTGTTAAATCATTTGCAGTTAAAAAAATCTACTGTTTTTTGACAAAATCTCCTGCTTTTTCAACACACACCTCCTGCTTTCTCTTTACTAAAGGTTGACAGGTCTGCATGTGCTTTGTGGCCAAAAATAAACAAATAAAATAAAATAAATATTTGTTGTCTTCTTTTTCATTTTATTAAGCATCAACATCAAATGTGCATTCAATTGTAAAACGTCCAGAGGACAAATCATCTGCATCCCATTTATTTTTATAAATATTAATTTCATCCATCTGCAGGCCCTTTTAAAAGTTTTATAATGTGTGACAGGTATACTAATAATTAGCATAACGGTGTGTTTAAAAGTGTGGGAAATACAGATAACAACCGAAAGGAGTCCGGTGCTTATTGTCCGAACCAAATTGTTAACAACTACGAAAAATTACTCTCCTACCTTTAATTGCTGTTAGATTTCCTCCAAAGTTTGTCCAGACACAAATCTTGAAAAAACCATTACAATGACACAGATTCCACATACCAGATGTTAACCATGTCATCTATATCGACTTCGCTGAGAGCGCATAGGGGAAAAAGCATGTAATTTTGTATCAGCTGCCATTTTGACTTTTTATGGAATATTCTTCAAGAGGGGTGAAAGGATAGGACTTAATCTAACAACGTCATAACATGTTATGATATAAAAGCAAATGTGATGACGTCATATTATTTTTTTGTTTTGTTATTATTATTATTATTATTTTAATGATACCACTAGAGATCATCGATTTCATATTAATTGTGTCACATACTTTGGAGGCTTTCACCCCTCTTGAAGAGTATTCCATAAACAAACAACATGGCAGACGGCAGAAAACTGCATGTATTTTTCCCTATGCAATCTCAGCAAAGACAATATCGGCGACATCGTTGCAGTCTCATGTGTGGAATCTGTATATTTGTAGTGGTTTTTTTGCGATTTGTGTCTGGACAAATTTTGGAGGAAATCTAACAGCAATTAAAGGTAGGAGAGTAATTTTTTGTAGTTGTTAACAATTTGGTTCGGACAATAGAATGTCTGCTGAAATTGTCTGCCAGCATAATTGGCTGCTAGCATCCGCTCGGTGAAAAAAACCCACAGTTGCACTTTTTTCCTTTAATTCAAAGTGAAGATCGTTTCAAAGTAAGTATTTCTTGGTCTCCATGAGCTCGAAATAGATCACAATTTACATTATTAGTGTGAAAACGTGATGGTAGTCGTTATTTTGATCGCAATTCATTCTGAGCAAAATTCCTCGGAACCGTTCAGAAATGCTAATGGCTTTATGGCTAGGCAGGATAAACCTCGCCATTGTGCTTGCACACAAGGTTAATCTTGATGAACTATGAGCATGAATGCTGGAACATTCGGAAGTCTTTCCAAATCTTACAATTAAACTGTTGTAAGTAATGGGATCTTTAACTCTCACCTACCCCCCCCCCCCCCCCCCCCCCCCCGCCCCAATCACTAATGAAAGTTTTAAATCTGTAATGAAAAAAGACAAGGAAATTATTGTTATTACATCCAACAAGTAATGTCATGCCTCTTACTCGAAATCTTGATATTATTGCACCCATTTTAACATTCTTCTTCTTTTCTGGCGTTACATAACACAGGAATGATTAAAGATACAGTATTGAAAGTTAGCATACTTCCTTTACCCAAAGAGTAAAACTAAGTTTAATCATGACCTCTGGCGGTGCGTATAGCTTTGGTCATAGAGTTACTTACCTTGCATGGGAATTTTCTTATTTAGATGAATATATCATTTTAAAATATACATCTAAATATCATTGTTTTATTATCAAATAATTCTATCGTATATGATGTATCAATATTCCACAACACAATTTATTTTACTGACAGTAAGAGAAAGAACGTCACAACATAAATAAGAGGAAATTAGATAGGTGCTCTCCTCACTTGGGTGAATTTACCTCAATAGTATATAGAAATCGAACCTTCCGGTCAAACCACTAGTTCCGGTTGTAAACCACAACAACCAGCACAAGCACCTACTTTTAATAATTTTATGTTTGACATTTCAAATAATATCCGTATTATTTTATGGAAATACTCAAACACTTTCAGCTTTGCCTATCTTTGAATTAATGTTTGTTTTTAATTTTAATTATTAATATGTCACGTGAAATTCAGTGGCGACGTAAATGGCACCCCGATTTAAAAGCTTGTCCCTGGCAAGCCTTAGAAGCCGGGGGACAAAACTTTTTAGTGAAAACCAAATTTTCAAATGATTCTTGTGAAATTATGATCACTGATCTTGTATCATTTTGGTATGAACACCTACCAGAAACAACACTCAGAAAGAGAATCCAGGTATTTTCTGATTAGGCCTTTGACATCCACAAGGCAACCTGTCACCACCTGAGGCCCCCCCCCCCCAAAAAAAAAACCCCACACCCCCCCCCCCGAAAAAAAAGAAAAAAGACTACACTATCAAACAACATTTTAAAGAAAAAAAGGGAAAGTGTTGAGCCTTCGAGTGTTAACTTAAATGTATAAACTTAAATGTGTTTTGATCCCTGCAATTGGCCACAGCAGTTGGCAATGCTGTGTAAATTGCTGTAGAGTTTTTAATTTTGCATAACCCATAAATGGTTTACACAAATTTTAAATTCTCAGAGACTTGCTGAGTAAATCATTTGTTACTTGTTAAAGTACTTGTAACTAAAACATGAATGATGAATGAATATTCCTACTTCATTTTTAACTTTAAAATTATAATATGCATTTTGTATGCTGCATGTCTTTTCAGGAACTCAACCCAAGTGTTGAAGCTCCATTGACAAAGATTCTTGATCATATCAAACTGACTGTGGAACGTCCCCCAAGGGGGACAACTCATATAACAGAACATACACCAGGGGGAGACCACCGGGAAGGAGAAGGACCAAGATTTCTTCTCAGGATTGGTTCTCAGCTGGCTGGAATGCCGTTTACCTGGAATTTTGTTTGTCGCCCTGTTACAGACTTAGTGGTAATAGAAACGTGTTGACTGTTCTACAATAATGGTCCAGGCTCTGTATTCATAAACGTACTTAAGTGAATGTATGATACTTATCTACTAGTATATACTTTAAGTATGTATTTAGGTATCATACATTGACTTAAGTGTGTTTATGAATACGGAGCCTGGGGCCTAATTCACAAAGCTCTCTTAGGCTCTGCTAGACAACAAAGCATCCTCTTTGCAGGTCTTTTTGCATTGCACTTCTATATCGCAAACCGACCTCGGTGGCGTCGTGGTTAGGCCATTGGTCTACAGGCTGGTAGGTACTGGGTTCGGATCCCAGTCGAGGCATGGGATTTGTAATCTAGATATCGACTCCAAACCCTGAGTGAGTGCTCTGCAAGGCTCAATGGGTAGGTATAAACCACTTGCACCGACCAGTGATCCATAACTGGTTCAACAAAGGCCATGGTTTGTGCTAATAAAAAGATCCCTGGCTGCTAATCGGAAAGAGTAGCCCATGAAGTGGCGACAGCAGGTTTTCTCTCTCAATATCTGTGTGGTCCTTAAAGGGAGGATCAACTCAAATATGAGTCTATTTGTTGGAAAGATGCATACCCGGACAACCAACACATTCTGATACTTTAAGAAGTGAAAAACGCGTAATTTTAGAGTTCATAAAAAAATGTGATTATTCCTACTAACTGGGGGCAGCTATTTTGTTTCGTTTTTGTGCCGTCCGGTGGTATAGCTTGGGGTGAAGTGATGTCAGCTCTGTCCAACTCCTCTATGCACAGTGTAAACAAACGCTCTAATTTACGACAAGGCTCTTCGCTTTCATCAACCTGACTTGTAAAACAACATAAATGACTTGATAGTATAATAAATTATTTAACTAAATATATTTCAGTTTGCATCAATAGAACGAAATGGAGTTATAGTATTTTACTCTTTTAAAAAATCCAAAGAAAAAAATGCATATTATTAGGCCTGTTGGTAGGGTATGTTTGAGCAAAAACGACCACTCACAATACCCAAATGATAATTTTCTTTTCTTTGGGACGACGTAATTGGTCAGTTTTGTGATTTTGATGGGAAAGTCTACTTAATCAAGGGTTTTACAGAATTACTTACAGTAATAAAGCAGGACAGCTGATAATGTCCATTACGATTTGAGGGATGTCTGCGCGTTTATCACACATTATCCTGTGATCTTAATAAACGAGGCATGTCTTTTTAGTGTGTCTAGACACAGTGTCTGGGGACCGTCTAAATATACACCTGCCAATCAGGAACCACAGGTACAGGCCACGGAAAGTAAAGACCAATTAACCAAGAAAACACTCCGATTATTATTTCCGTACGTGGGTTGATTTATGTACAAAACATAAGACAGTTATTTCAACACTGACAATAGTGGTTTAGTTTGTAATGAAAAATAGTATATACTTGGTTGTGGCTTACTGGGATGGATATTATTACAGAACATGTATGTTTTGTTTCTTCAGTTCAGAGACTAATTCCTGACGTGACACAGGTATTACGTAACCACCAGCTCGCCAGAGGGCATATTCACTAAGATGGTATAAAATGGCTGCGCCCGTTATATATAATAGCCGTCACATTTAAGCGTTTTATTAATTAACTATACGATTATACTTGTTGATATTAAGCAATAATGTGCACTATATATTATTGAATGTGCATACCAGGCCAAATGCCTTAATTGTATGTCTGATGCCATATCACCGTAAATAAAATGTGTTGAGTGCGTCTTTAAATAAAACATTTCCTTCTTCTTAACTGTTCTGGGAGATAAATATATCTTCTTAACTGTTCTGGGAGATAAATATATCTGATAGAAATCTCCACCAACCATTGCCTAAGACTAGTATGAACCCGATCAGTGATCAGCAAGATACGTTAAGACTAGGCCATGTTAAACCAATGATGAACAGCACTGCTTCATACAGTTTGGTTTACATTCAATTATTTGTTTTTAAACTGGAGCACATTGATTATCCCTGAATACTAATGAAAAAATGTAGCAGGTTTCCTCTCTGAGACTATAAATATGTATAAATTACCAAATGTTTGACATCCAATAGCCGATGATTAATAAATCAGTGTGCTCTAGTGGTGTCGTTAAATAAAGCAAACAGGCTTCTCCTTTATACAGAGGCAGGATTTAGTTCAGAGATAAAACTCTCACCTGGTGCACAGTTGGTGTGGGATCGATCCCTATCGGTGGGTCCATTGGGCTATTTCTCTGTTCAGCAGTGCACCATGACTGGTATATCAAAGGCCCTGGTAAGTGTTATCCTGTCTGTGGGATGATGCATATAAAAGATCCCTGGCTACCCATGAAAAAGTGTAGCAGGTTTCCTCTATAAGACTATATATGTAGAAATTACCAAATGTTTGACATCCAATAGCCGATGATTAATAAATCAGTGTGCTCTAGTGGTGTCGTTAAATGAAGCAGACAAACTTCTCTTTTATACAGAGGCAGGATTTAGCTCCGAGGTAAAACTCTCGCCTGATGCACGGTTGGTGTGGGATTGATCCTCGTCGGTGGTGTCCAATGGTTGGGCTATTTCTCTGTTCAGCAGTGCACCATGACTGGTATATCAAAGGCCCTGGTAAGTGTTATCCTGTCTGTGGGATGATGCATATAAAAGATCCCTGGCTACCCATGAAAAAGTGTAGCAGGTTTCCTCTATAAGACTATATATGTAGAAATTACCAAATGTTTGACATCCAATAGCCGATGATTAATAAATCAGTGTGCTCTAGTGGTGTCGTTAAATGAAGCAGACAAACTTCTCTTTTATACAGAGGCAGGATTTAGCTCCGAGGTAAAACTCTCGCCTGATGCACGGTTGGTGTGGGATTGATCCTCGTCGGTGGTGTCCAATGGTTGGGCTATTTCTCTGTTCAGCAGTGCACCACGACTGGTACATCAAAGGCTGTGCTATGTGCTATCCTGTCTGTTGGATGGTGCATATAAAAGATCCCTTGCTATTAATTTAATGGGAAAAAAATGTAGTGGGTTTCCTCTCTAAGACTATATGTCAAAATTACCAAATGGTTGACATCCAATAGCCGATGATAAATAAATAAGTCACATAGTTGCACCAGTAGATGTTCATCACAGTGCACTGACAGTATAGTAGGCAGAATTAGAGATGGGTGGTATTAAAATTTCAGGTTCAGTATAAGTATTTTTTTGGTGATTTACCTCGGTATTGGTACGGTATTTGGTATTAACACAATACCGATAACGAGCAGTAATTTCGGTATCTTTGGCTTTATTTGCATGCACGAGTTTAGGTTCACACGCTAGTTTCATACTTTGAGTTGATTCAAAGTGCATGTTTTCTGTTCATTCTGAGGAAGAACAATATTCATCCGGTCTTCTTTTCAGTCATTTTTTGTTCGTCAGTTATATCGTTGGTGCTTTACTAAATGATGTGAAACATTTTTGAATATAGAAATTTAGGGTTTTTGAGATTTACTAGGTTCGGTAAATTGGTATTGACATGGTACCGATACCTAACAGTACATACGGTATACCACCCAACTCTAGGCAAAAGATCATCTTGCTGAAAGACACGGAAATCGGGGACTATATATGTCAAGGCGCCCGTCTGTTCAGAAGTACATACTAAATGATGTGAAACATTTTTCAATATAGAAATTTCGTTGTTTTTTTTATTTACTAGGTTCGGTAAATTGGTATTGACATAATACCGATACCTAACAGTACATACGGTATACCACCCAACTCTAGGCAAAATTCTCGATGTAGTGCTTTTGCAATAATATAATAGGTTTAGCAGTGCTACTTGGTCACATGATGATTTCTTCACGTTTGATTGGCAGGCGTCTGATCACCTGACGAAACCCTTGATGACAATGGTGTCTGAGTTGACCAGGAGACAGGCTGAGCTGGAAAAGATCATCTTGCTGAAAGACACGGAAATCGAGGACTATATAAGTCAAGGCGCCCGTCCGTCCAGAAGTACGTTCGTACAATTTTGTTGGTCTGGTTGATTAGCCTATTTGGAGGTGGGATTTAGCTCCATTTGTTGGGTGCTCACCTGAGCAGGCTTTGTAGGGGTTATGCAGGGCAGGGGCGTAGCCAGAAATGTTTTAGCATTACACATGCCTGAGTGGGGAGATTCGGGGGGGCCTCTCCCCATGAAAATTTTGAAACTCGGGATGCCTCTGGCATTTTTTTCTATCTTTTTTTGAGTCAATTTTAAGAGGATATTTCATAGAACCATTACAGACGGCCTCGACCTATTCGTGTATTTTTTTTACATTACGCACATGGGTACTGTGCGTAATGGGCGCTACGCCTTCGCAGAGTTTGACAAATCCACTAGCACCGGCCTCGGTGGTGTCGTGGTTAAGCCATCTGATGTAAGGCTGGTACAGGTAGGTACTGGGTTCGCAGCCCAGTACCGGCTCCCACCCAGAGCGAGTTTTAACAACTCGATGGGTAGGTGTAAGACCACTACACCGTTTTCGCTCTCTCACTAACAACTGACCCACTGTCCTCAACAGACAGCCCAGAAAGCTGAGGTGTGTGCCCAGGACAGCGTGCTTGAACCTTAATTGGATATAAGCACAGAAATATGTTGAAAGAATTCACTAGCCCTTGGTCCTCACTAGTGAATGTTTTGGTCTGGGCTATTATCACCTGTAATACTATAATACAGGCACGGTGGAGCAGTGGGGGCTCTAGTCCCCCCTCCCCCTCTCCCCCCCCCAATAATTATGAATAAAAAATATTACTATTATTAAGGCAGAGATGAATTTTACTTTTAGAATGCAGGCAATAGCATTTCAGGACATCTAGTTTCCAAAATTTTACGAGGGAACATACCCTTGAACAGTACCGTATTAACCCATGGCAGGGCCCTTAGGCTTCGAGCATCTTTGGGCCCCTCGACATAGTGTTAACATTTAACACTAAAAGAAAGAAAAAAGGTTGCATGGGCCCCTGCTTTTGGTGGGCCCCTAGGCTTCAGCCTAGTCAGCCTTATGGATAATGCGGCACTGCCCATGAAGCCCCCAAGAAACTTTGCTTTGTGCCCTCGATCTAGGTCAGTTCCCCCCCCCCCCCCCCCCCCCCCCCCCTCCCCAATGTCTACTTGCTTTCGCTGTGCCTGTAATACACTGGGGCAATATCCAAAGCTTCTGTGAGGGCTAGTGACTTTCTCAGACATTTGTCGAACATTGGGTCATGGAATTTCTGGAATGTCATTGGAGTTTAAAACATTTTTGCAAATGCAAAGGCCTTAAAAGCTGGTGATGAATAATGACAATCGGTCTCACATTTTTTTCCATTTGCTAAACTCATAGAATTTGTCTGCTAAATAAGTATATGAACCCTGCTGAGATTTTCGTGAATTATAGGATCGAATCTCGGTGGACCCATTGGGTTTCCAAGACCGTGCCCCATGGTATGTGCTGTCCTGTTGATTGCAAGTGTATGTAACCGATCCATGTACCTTTAACATTTGTTTTTCAGAACATTATAAAACAGTCCCCTACGATGAAGTAGCCTTTTTCAATTCCATGCTCGACTCAAAGGTTTGTGTTTCATACCTGTATGTATTAGTTTAACATTTTGAAACCTTTACTGTTGGTAGGGGGCTGGATGTAGCTCAGTGGTACAGCGCTCGCCTGATGCGTAATCGATCTATGTTCGATTCCCGTCGGTGGGACAGTTGGGCTATTTCTCGTTCCTGCCAGTGCTCAACAACTAGTGTAACAAAGGCCGTGGTATGTACTATCCTGTATCAGGGTTTCTGCCAGAGGGTAGTAAAATGGTGCCATACCCAAAATGCAGATTTTTGTTTTTAAGTTGACCTTTTGACAAAAGGTTGGTGGGACAATTGGGCTATTTCTCGTTCCAGCCAGTGCTCAACAACTGGTGTAACAAAGGCTGTGGTATGTACTATCCTGTATCAGGGTTTCTGCCAGAGGGTGGTAAAATGGTGCCATACCCAAAATTGTTTGCAGATTATTATTTTTCTGACCTTTTGACAAAATTAATTATTCTTTTATAATTTTTTCTTAACAGTTAACCCTAAACTTAACCCCGTTTCTTTCTGGGGGAGGCTCCCATAGCGCTATACCCAAAAATGTCTTTCTGGCAGAAACACTGTGTGTGTGGGATGGTGCATATATAAAATCCCTTGCTGCTAAGGGGCGGGACATAGCTCAGTGGTACAGCGCTCGCCTGATGCACGATCGATCTAAGATTGATCTCCGTCAGTGGGCCCAGTGGGCTATTTCTTGTTCCAGCCAGTGCCCCACAACTGGTGTAACAAAGACCGTGCTATGTACTATCCTGTATCAAATGGTGCATATAAAAGATCCCTTGCTGCTAATCGAAAAGAGTAGCCCATGAAGTGGTGACAGCGGGTTTCCTCTCTCAATATCTGTGTGGTCCTTAACCATATGTCTGACACCATATTTCCGTACATAAAATGTGTTGAGTGCGTTCTTAAATAAAACATTTCCTTCCTTCCTATCCTTCCCTTTGCTGCTAATCGAAAAGAGTAGCTCATGAAATAGCGACAGCGGGTTTCCTCTCTCAATATCTGTGTGGTCCGACACCATATGTCCGACACCATATAGCTGTAAATAAAATGTGTTGAGTGTGTCGTTAAATAAAACATTTCTTTCTTTCCTTTCCTTTACTGTTATTAAGTCATTATGCAGCTCTTAGATCAGAGCTCTTACAGTTACTTGTTATTTTTGTTTTTGTTTAACGAAACCACTAGAGCACATTGATTTATTAATCATCGGCTATTGGAGGTGAAACATATGGTCATAGAAAGAAAGAAAGAAAGAAGTGTTTTATTTAATGACGCACTCAACACATTTTTATTTACGGTTATATGGCGTCAGACATGTGGTTAAGGACCACACAGATTTTGAGAGGAAACCCGCTGTCGCCACTACATGGGCTACTCTTCCGATTGGCAGCAAGGGATCTTTTATTTGCGCTTCCCACAGGCAGGATAGCACAAACCATGGCCTTTGCTGAACCAGTTATGGATCACTGGTCGGTGCAAGTGGTTTACACCTACCCAGTGAGCCTTGCGGAGCACTCACTCAGGGATTGGAGTCAGTATCTGGATTAAAAATCCCATGCCTCGACTGGGATCCAAACCCAGTACCTACCAGCCTGTAGACCGATGACCTACCACGACGCCACCGAGGCCGGTCATATGGTCATAGAGGAAAGCCGCTACATTTTTTCCATTAATGGCAAAGGATCTTTTATATGCACCATCTCACAGTAAGGATAGCACATACCACGGCCTTTGATAGACCAGTCGTGGTGCACTGGCTGGAACGAGTGCAGGTTCTTAAGTGCATTCTGGGTTATCTTATATCAGCTTGCCTATTGTGTCTGGTGGGTGTCATATCTATTACCAGTTTGTTGTTTCTGTAAATAGATTTTTAAATTTAAAATACAACACAGCAAGTCTCGAAATTGTAGGTAATGTTTCAAGAGGCTGAGCTTGATATTCTGTCATATTTTAATTCAGGGCTTCTAGAAAAAATTTTTAATCCACTAGCCATGGGATCAGTTATTTTTAAAATGTACTAGCCACAATTCACTAGCCCTCCAGTTAATACAATTTTACTAAATAATATTATAATCAGATATGTCACCTAAAGAGGAAGATAGAGCTTAAAAACATTAACATTGGGGGGTGGGGTCAGGATATTCATATTTACAAAATAGACTTAACTGCAACATTTGACAAAACAATATTTCACTAGCCGTCGGGCATGGCAATAGTAGTTATTTACTAGCCCAACATTGAATATCACTAGCCATGGGAGTGGGACTACCATAATCTAGAAGCTCTGTAATTTTATAATGCTCTAAAATACATATCAGAGGTCCTAGTTTTCCAGACACTGTCCCAAACCCTCTACTCACCCAGTGCTATATTATTTCCATCAGGCCATAGTTTTTTCTTAGCAGACCACATTTCTGCTATTTTAAAATAATTACAGCAGCCCATATTTTACTTCCTACTTTGAGACCTGCAAAAATGTAAATCTTGTGCCACCAGTGTAATAGTTATTATAGTTTCTTTTCTTTTCTTTTAACATTACATTGTTAAGGACTTTGAAGAACAAGTAAAAAAGATGGGAGAAGTAGCGTTTAATGACGCCAACCGGGAACTCTATCGACACATAATGACAAAACACGCCTGGCTTAACTGGTCCCCTACAAAAGGTTTGTTTGTTTGTTTGGTTTTTTGTTGGTTTTTGTTTTAGGGGGCAAGACATAGCCCAGTGGTACAGCGCTCGCTTGCTGCACTGTCGGTGTGAGATCGATCCCCATCGGTGGACCCATTGGGCTATTTCTTGTTCCAGCCAGTGCACCATGACTGGTATATCAAAGGGCGTGGTATGTACTACCCTGTCTGTGGGATGGTGCATATAAAAGATCCCTTGCTGCTAATCAAAAAGAGTAGCCCATGAAGTGGTGACTGCGGGTTTACTCTCTCAATATCTCTATGGTCTTTAACCATAAGTATGACGCCATATAACTGTAAATAAAATGTGATAATTTTCTTTTCTTTGGGACTACATAATTGGCCATTTCTGTGATTTTAGATGGGACAGTCTACTTAATCAAGAGTTTTTGCAGAATTATTTACAGCAATAGACCATGTCCATTACCATTTTAAGGGTGACAGGTTATTTGTTGGAGAACGTTTTAATTTTCTTCAGCAATATGGTGACACTACATGCTAATAACATAAGTGTCTACATTTTCTCCATACACTTAAATATAAACTAATATTAGGACATGCCATGATGTATCAGATTAGTAACAAATACATCACAATACCCTGTGATGTTAATAATACCGGTACATATTTTTGTGGTTAGACGGCGGCAATTGCCATGTCTGGTTACCTACCAAATATACACCTGCCAATCAGGAACCAAAGGTGGAGACAACTAAAGGAATATACCAATTAACTAAGAAAACGCTCTGTTTATCATTTCAGTATGTACATGTACATGTAGGTTACTGCATGGACAAAACATGATACATTGTTGAACAGTTATTTATGACTTATTGTGTAGCCACTTTGACAATGGTGGTTTATTTTGTATTGAAACATAATATTTAGGACTACTTATTGCTGGCTTATTGAGATGGATATTATTACAGAATATTGCGATGCATGCTTGTATACACATCACTAAAAAATCAGGTACGTTTGTTTCTTCAGCGCTAAGACTTAATTCCTGACGTGATGCATTACGTATTATGTAACCACCGGCTCGCCAGAGGATGTATTCACTGTTATGGTACAAAATGGCGTAGCAAGTTATATATAATAGCCGTCACATTTAACTGTTTTATTAATTAAATATACAAATATACTTGTTGATATTAAGGTCAGGTCAAGTCTTAAGGCTTAACACACACATTCAGAGCAAGTTGTTTTAGCGCACGCCTGTCATGGGCACAGGACAGGAGTTGATATTAAGCAATAATGCACATTAAATATTTTTGAATATGTCTTATCAGTCCAAAAGCCTTGCGTGTGCATTCCTTTAAAGTATGGTTTGCATGACAAATAGGAAATTTATGCAAGATTTGCTTTGCCTAATACACACATTAACACAAGCTTTGATTTAAAAAAAAAAAAGAGTAATATATGAATCATTAAAGGTGTATAATAGTAGTTGCAAGTATCATATTGAACTAATTTTAAAGGAACAAGCCATAGTTTCAACCTGTGAAAATTAACACTAAGTTTAGTTACAAACCTGTAACACATTTGAATAAAGTTAAAATTGAGTGAAACATGAGTCTGTCACTTTGAAAATGGTGAAATACCCTATAAAAATAGACTAAAACTCGACTCCATAGCTGTTACTTTCCAGACGCACATGCATTTTAAAAAATATGAGAACTGCATTTTGTGATATTAAAAACACCAGGATGACCAAAAACACTTCGAATGTACGGAAATGGATAATCTAAACTATAAAATTTATGTAAAGTATGATTTCAGTTATCAAAAACGGCTCTAATAGTAAAAAAAATATGCCTTAGTGTTTAAAAACTAGGGTATGTCCCTTTAAATTACATTTTTATTTGTAACAGTTAACTACAAATTAATATTGGTCCCATATATAACTTTTGCATAATAACTCCAGAAAATAAAAAAGGGTAATGACCTAGCACTTGGCATAAATTATAGTTTCCCCATGGCATGATAAAAATAAACAGAAAACATAAAAATCTACTTCAAGAAGTCACCAAAATAGCAGCCAATTCTTCACCTCCAAAGAATTATTTGTAGACTGAGCATGTTAATATGTACGGTACTATACAATAACTGACATTATGTGATCTGTTGGTCTAATAAAGTTAATACTTTTTACTAGTAGAGTAATTATTTTATTATACTGTTTTATGTATTTAAGATATCAAATATATTCATATTTCAAAAAAAAAAAAAAAATTAAAAATCACATTTTGTGGGAAACCACCATTAACAATTTTGTTAGAATTTATACATTTTTACAATTATGACCCTGAAATGATCTCTAAAGGTCATCTAAGGTCAGTTTCCAAATTATGTTTTTAATTCTAGATGTTTTTTCATGGAAATAGTTAAACATAAAATGACAATAAAATATTATTTAGGGTTATTTTTCCCATTTCTTAATTTTATATGGGGAAATTGTCATGAAGGCAATTTTGGAAAATGGCCACCATTGCCAACACAGGTGGTATTGACAATGCCTCCAATCTTAAAACTAATGTCCATGATGTGTAGTATGTGTGTGCCAAGTTTCATGCTTTTATCAAAAAGTGCACAGTTCATTCACCTATCCTCTGGACTATGTATAAACAGAAAATTAGAATATTGATGACCTATCCACAGGTAAAACAATTAGATTATTGGTGACCTATCCACAGATACATTAATTGGATTATTGGTGACCTATTCACAGGTAAAACAATTAGTTGTTGGTGACCTATCCACAGGTACATTAATTGGATTATTGGTGACCTATCCACAGATAAAGTACATGTAGTTACATTATTGGTGACCTATCCACAGGTAAAGCAATTAGATTATTGGTGATCTATCCACAGGTAAAGCAATTAGATTATTGGTGACCTATCTACAGGTAAAGCAATTAGATTATTGGTGACACATCCACAGGTAAAGCAATTATATTATTGGTGACCCATCAAACAGGTAAAGCAATTACATTATTGGTGACCTATCCACAGGTAAAGCAATTAGATTACTTGTGACCTCTCCACAGGTAAAATAATTACATTATTGGTGACCTATTCACAGGTAAAGCAGTTACATTATTGGTAACCCATCCACAGGTAAAGCAATTAGATTATTGATGACCTATTTACAGGTAAAACAATTAGATTATTGGTGACCTATCCACAGGTAAAATAATTACATTACTGGTGACCTGTCCACAGGTAAAACAGTTACATTACTGGTGACCTATCCACAGGTAAAACAATTACATTACTGGTGACCTATCCACAGGTAAAGCACCTCAAAGTCTGGATGATGATGAAAGTCTAAACGCCGGCGTCAATACAGGATCAAGCATTCCGTCTTGGACTAACCGTATCCCTCCATCAGTGATCTCCAGTGGAGAATCGTCTCCCGCAAGCAGTCCCACGAAAAGTCCTTCTAAGAGTCCTGTTTCAGCTGGTTCAAGGACTCCAGACGACAGTCCTGTTAAGGTAAGCAGGAGAGCACTTATATATAGGCTCTGCCTGTTGTGCAATCCTTTTGAATTTTTTTCTGATCAATAAAATATCTCCAAAAAAAAGGTAAGCAGGCTGTGAATAGATCTATAATCAGACCTACAGGGAGCACTTTTTTCATACTATGGAATTTTGCTATAAGTTATTTATTTCTGAGCTGATTTTTTTTAATAGTCCATTCCACGGGGAATGCCTTTTTTCATACTATGGAATTTACTACAAGTTATTTATTCTGAGCCAGTTGTTTTCTACAGTCCGTCCCACAGAGAATGTGGGGTTTTTTCATACTATTGAATTTACTACAAGTTATTTATTTCTGAGTCGTTTGATTTCTGTAGTCCGTCCCACAGAGAACACGTTTTTTTTTTATACTATTGAATTTACTTCAAGTTATTTATTTCTGAGCTGATTGTTTTCTAAATTGTACACAAAACTAGTTTGGGGTTCTTTTGGCTATTTCCAAAATACATTCATTTTATTTTTCTTCTTACGTCAAACCAAACTGAAATTATTTTTGAAAAAAAAACATTTTAGCAGGAGGATGAGACAGACTATAACATGATTCTGTGCTTCTGCACATCCCAAGTTTTTGGTTGGAATTGTAATTTCTATAGACATTACCTGTCCTCAAACAAGTGCACCTCCCCCCCACGCAAGTGGTCTGGTCCGAACATCCCAACAGCCAATGGGATGGCCTAAATTCTTCTACTGCATACTGCTCTCTAGTTCCGGTCACATGACTGTAACTTCCTTCTTTTTCTCTTCGCTAAAGGGTCTGGACGTCCTTTTGCTTGGCTCTGTTGGAGTCAACTTTTTTATAAGACCTTTGGTTTTGTATTCGTGTTTGGGTGAAATGTTTTTCACCTTCGTTTTCATTAGCTTTCGTATGTTCTTTTCGCGTATTTCGCTTGACTTTCCAAGCGTTTAATTACATGAAATGTTGTTTATATTGCCGGTTGTCGTGTCGGACGCCATTTGCAAAATGGCGTCTGTGTTGACTGGCTTTGTGTTTGGGTGAAATGTTTTTCACCTTAATTTTCGTTAGCTTTCGTATGTCTTTCGCGTATTTCGCTTGACTTGCCAAGTGTTAATTACATGAAATGTTGTTATATCGCCCGTTGTCGTGTCGGACGCCATTTGCAAAATGGCGTCTTTATTTACCGACTTTGTATTTGTGTTATGGTTGGTTTTTCTTTCTTTTCACAGATTGAAAAATTACTATTATCATATCTGATAATGTTCAGGCGACTAGTTCGAGCGTGTTACGCTGCAAGAAGTTAGTGCCGGCGGCGACCCACACGACTTATGTCCAGGTTGTCGTGTTCGTGTGGCCTCACTTCTAGATGTGACCTTTGTGCGGGCTTGTCTGATGTCGAGTTCGCGGCTTACCTGAAGGTGGTGTCAGCGAGGACCAAGAAGGTGGAATCTTCGCCTTCGATTGCTGACTCCGTGGCGGAAGTGTTACGTTCAATTCTACCGACCATGCTGGAAGAAACAATGGCGTCAATGGCGACCTTACCCAAACCGGCGGGTTCGGGGTCAGGTCCGGTTCCAGTCCCCTCTTCAGGGGGTGCGGCTTCTTCAGCTCCACCGATACCTAAGACTTCGGATGACAGGCCTGCGGTCTCTACGCAGCCCTCTAAGAAGCCGGTTCATTCAGATAGACGCTCCACGGATTCCAAGGCTCACCGATCTTCGGCGGGGAAGTCCTCTTCGGCGCATCGGAGCCGGGACCGTAGCCGTTCCACATGACCTGTATGGCTCCCTACGGGTTCCACAGATCGTCAGCGCCAACCTTCAATTGATGTGGCTTCCAAGGCCTCCGAGGGCTAGACGGGACCATCTACGGTCCGGTTAACCGGCGGCTTCCATTACGGTACATCGATTGACCTGTGCTCGAGTTCTACGAGACTTGGTGATGAAGCGCCTGCGGCATCTGTCATTGAAGAACCCGACTCGGCGGACCATATGCCTATGAGGGATTGCTTGGCGGCTGTCTACGACATGTTGCCGTCCTTGCCACATCCAACGACGATGTGGTCATCCGCGGGACCGCCCACGGTCCGGTTCTCCGGTATCTCCATCGGGCCATGACCAGAGCGACTGGCTTGTTCACGGGTGCTACGTGACTTTCTGATGATGTATCGGTTCTTGCGGTGCTGGAAGATCTGGATGCGGCGGACCATCTGTCACTGAGGGATTGTCTGGCTGTCATATCTGATATGCTACCACCGCTGGCCCATCCACCTGTTTCAGCCAAGAAGGGTCCGGTTTCGATGATCGCCACGGAGGTTCCACCGGCAGATGTCGGCATTTGATCGTTGGCTGCCACAGGCCCCCGTCGGTTTACACGGCTACCAGTAACCGGCCCTTGCGGATCGTTGTTCCAGCAAGCAGACGGAGCCCTGTAACGAACTGGAAGATTGCTGCGTCATCGGCTCACCGTTCGGTACCCTCGTCCCGTGATCGATCGAGGGTTACACCGGCTCCTGACGGGACCGTCCACGGTCCGTGTTTCTGATTGCAGCCAGTACATTGGATCGAAGTGCCTGTGCCAGGTTACTGACTGATTTCCAGATGATGCGTCGGCACCTTCCGTTATAGAAGATCCGGACGCAGTGGCCCACATGGCTGTGACTGATTGTCTCCCGGCTTCAACCTATCCTTCAACGGTGTGGCGCCGGCTTTGGATGACGCTGTTTCCGGCGGGACCAGACGAAAGAGGAGTCCACACCAGTCGGCAGCTGATTCGGCATTCAGGGTTTACACCGGCTCCTGACGGGACCGTCCACGGTCCGTGTTTCCGATTGCAGCCAGTACATTGGATCGAAGTGCCTGTGCCAGGGTACTGACTGATTTTCCAGATGATGCGTCGGCACCTTCCGTTATAGAAGATCCGGACGCAGTGACCCACATGGCTGTGACTGATTGTCTCCCGTCTTCGATCTATCCTTCAACAGTGTGGCGCCGGCTTTGGATGACGCTGTTTCCGGCGGGACCAGACGTCTTCCTGGAACTTAGATTGGCACGTCCTGTCAATGGCTTCAGTTCAGCGTACATGTACATGGCGACCATAACTCCTCATGTGCAGGATGCCAGAGGATATGCCTTGTTCCAGCCGTCGACTTTGATGTTGGTCTACCTTATATCTTCCGTGACGTCAATGTGCACTACGATTGCACACTATCGTCAACCGACTTGCCTGAAGCGATCCATTCTCGACTTTCAGCACAAGCCGGTAATCTTGGCAGACCTGTGGTCTACATATGTCTCTTTGCCGTGAAGGGGTTCGACGTTACAAGCGTTCCGGGTTGGTGACGAAGACAGTCTACTGGTCCGGTCACTTGTGTTGAGATCCCGTGCACCGATGTTCGAGGAAGGTTCAGCGACATTCGGCAGATCGTTCTCTATATCCGGTGGCGATGCAAGACAGTCGCTACTTCCGCTGGTTCCGGAAGTTATCCAGTTGCCATCGCGTGGTACAGGGATCATTGCGGCTTATCAACTCACTGACGTTCACTGTTGTTACCGCCAGAGTTCGTGACCGATGCTGTCTAGATGGTCTCTGCTGCTGTTTCGCACCGGGTGGTGTGACGACCGTGGATTTTAGCCGGTTGTTGTTTTGCGTTGCTTCACTTCCAGGTATATCGGGCATGTAGCGTAGCGAGTTGCTACGCTGTCTTGGCTCTTGCCTGTATCACGGGGTCGCTGTTTCCGATGTCTTGATTCCTGAATCACTATTACTGTTTCATGATGTATCATTGCAAGAGTAATTTTGACGTTGGCGCAACATTTGACGCTTAGAGGTCGCGGTATCCAGTCTGTTTCTGAATCCATGCATTCAGTATAATAACGCAGATTTGCTGATCTGGTTACCAGTCGCCTTGCAGTCCAGTCCCTGTTGGTGGCTGTGGTTTACAGATGAAGCCGATCTACACATCAGCCTGTTGGAGATGTTGGCAGTTACGTCATCCTTCATTGGCGAGAGATGCCGTCAGGCGCCTCTCTCATGGTAGCCACAGACAGTACCACCGCAGTGGCTTATATCAACCGTCGGGGCGGAACCCACTCCAGCAGTCTGCTGCAGTTGACTTATCGTCTCTACAAGCTGGTTGACGAGATTCCGTTGTAACTTCGGGCTCGCCATATTCCAGGGGTTTCCAATGTACTAGTCGACACACTGTCTCGGCCGTTGTCTCCACATCCGACGGAATGGATGCTCCATCCCGAAGCGTTTCGATGGGTGTGCGACAGACTTTGCACATCAAACATAGATCCTTTCGCCACACGATTCAACCATCAGCTGAGGGTTTACGTGTCTCCGGTGCCAGATCCCGAAGCTCTGGATCTCGACGCATTGGCCATAAGCTGGGAACAGATGGACGCATACGCTTTTCCTCCACTAATCCTCCTTCCAAGGGTGCTTCAGAGGTTTCAGCTGTACCATTGTCGCCTGTTACTCATTGCTCCGATGTGGCCATCCAGGATGTGGTATCCAGATCTAATACGTCTTGCCGATCCACATTCTTTATCGCTGCCAGACTGGGATCATCTGTTGCTGCATCCCACGTCAAGACTATACCATCCACATCCGCAGTTGTCCAATTGCACGCGTGGACTGTATCTCCAAGAGTTTGAGGAAGAAAGGTTTTTCTTCACAGTCTACGGCGGCCATTTTGAAAGCGCACAGATCATCTACTACTGCGGCTTACAACGTCAGATGGCTTTGTCTTCACCGATGGTGTGTCCGGCAAAAAAACCCAACCCTCAGACGATTCAAATACCTCGTCTTGCTGGTTTTTTTGCTGTATCTGCGGACCACTTTACGATTGAAGGGGTCTACCATCGCTGGGTACGTTTCGGTCATCGCTACTGTTCGTGATGTCACTACTGGAACGAAGTTATCGGGTATTCCTGAGATCCATAAGATGATCAAAGGGTTTCGCCTTGAAGATCAAGTACACCGGTTTCGGCCACCAAGATGGGACCTGAATCTGGTGTTACGAGCGTTATCGACCGCACCTTATAAGCCGATCGAATCCTCTTCCCTGCAAGACTTGACGCGGAAGATGGTGTTTTTACTCGGTTTTGCCACGGCTGTCCGTGTCTCAGAACTCCATGCTCTTGATGTAGACTTGGTACGTTTTCACCGAGATCGGCGTGCAGTCAACTTGGGGTTACTCATGAACTTTGTTGCAAAGAATCAGTTACCAGACCAAGCGCCTCGTTCGTATGTTGTGCAGGCCCTCTCCTCTATCGTTGGTCCGGCGGACATTGAGGACTTGGCGTTGTGCCCTGACAGAGCCCTGCACCAGTACATCGAGAGGACCAGATCTTTTCGACAACATCGCAAAAGACTTTTCCTTTCCTGTAACCAGAGTCGGTTGAGGGATCTTACCAAGAACACGGTGGCCACCTGGATCCGGTCTTCTATCCTGACCGCCTATCAGAAGGAGGGTTTACCTGCTCCGTCTGCTTCTAATCTGCATGAACTCCGTGCCTTGGCTGCCACGATGTCCCTGCACTGCAACACACCCATTCAGCACATTATCACTGGTTGGTTCTGGGCTACGGACTCCATCTTCGCCAACTATTATCTGAGGGATGTCTCCACAGAAGACGTTGAGGGGTTCCATCATCTGGGTCCGGTTGTTGCTGCACAGACTCTGTTGAATACAAGCCGTCCTCGTCGCCGTTGATGTCTGTCTGATTCTGGGCTGCATACCGAGATGTCCATCGAATCGACAGATGAGGATTGCTTAGACTTTTGTTCTTTTGCACAGTTCACGTACTGGTGCCGGAACTTTTGTCTCGATAACCTTTACCCTGCACTGCATGTGGTTATTGGTTGTCGCTATTGGACTAACAGATCTTTGGTGTACTAGACAGAAAACACTCGGGGGTCTTGTTTTGTTCAATGTTCTGACGGATGCACCTCATTAGGTTGTCGCTTGTTATTGAAAAACTATATCACTTCAATACGTGAGGGTTACCTAACACCTGCATCCCTGGTGGCTACGTCTTCCCACCCTGTCAGAACCAGCATGAGATGTGGCTTCCGCCTCCTGGTCCATGTGTTCTAGGAGCCGTACCTGCCACTGCTGACGGATGCCACCATTCTGGTTGTTGTTACTAACATCACCTGCATTGGTCTGTGACGGGCATCCCTAGGATGAGGGCTTACCAAGGTTGGCCTTATTCTTCCACTAGTCAGCCTGTTTCCGGTTGGGGAGTTTTCACAAGCATCTACGGATCTCGGCACCCACCACCATCTGTTGAATGCTGCACTTGTTTGAGGACAGGTAATGTCTATAGAAATGGAGAAAACTTGAGTGTTTTCTCTTTTATAGATACATTACCTGTCCTCAAGATTCATCCCGCCCGGGCCTCCCCGCTTCCTGTTCTCCGTGCGATGTGCTCAGGGAAAAAGAAGGAAGTTACAGTCATGTGACCGGAACTAGAGAGCAGTATGCAGTAGAAGAATTTAGGCCATCCCATTGGCTGTTGGGATGTTCGGACCAGACCACTTGCGTGGGGGGGAGGTGCACTTGTTTGAGGACAGGTAATGTATCTATAAAAGAGAAAACACTCAAGTTTTCTCCAAATTATGAGGTGGAATCTCAAAATATTGATATTAAATCGTCTTTCAGGTCTCACTATGTCCATTGCCAAATTAACCAATTGTTAACTATAAACAGGTTAATTGATGTGTACACAGACATGTTAGTCAGTTGATCTCATTGAAGACGCCTGTAACTCAGATTTAATAGAAAAGTACATAGATGTTTGTTAGAAAAGTAATATTTCAAAGGGAGGCCACTCGCATTAATTTCATATCACATTTTAATCTGCCCACCGTTACTCGCATTAATTTAGGGACGCATTAATTTCAGGATCTACAGTAACAAATGTCTCATGGTCGTAATGTATCAGTGCTTTCTAATTTGCCTGTAATAATATCAGCCTGTATATCTCAGTTGAATTTTCTTTTTTTTCTTTTTTTTTCTACGAAGATTTATTTATTAAAATATTCCTTCCATTACACACACGCACACATATAGGCATTAAGATGAAAAAGGTATATTTACATATCGATGTACACCAGGGCTTCTAGATTATGGTACCCCACTCCCATGGCTAGTGATATTCAGTGTTGGGCTAGTAAATAATTACTATAACTAGCCCTACGGCTAGTGGAAAAAAAACCTTGTCAAATGCTGCATTTACTTAATTTGTAAATATGACTATCCACCCCAATCTAAGGATTTTTAAGCTCAATCTTCCTCTTTAGGTGATATAACTGATTATTACTATTAGTAAAATTGTATTTATTTAAAGTAGGGCTAGTGAATTTTTAATCGTGGCTAGTACATTTTTAAAATCACTGATCCCATGGCTAGTGGAGTTTTATAAAATTCTAGAAGCCCTGATACACATACATGTTCAGACTTCAATTGATTCTGATAACTATAGATTATAACAAATGTATTGTTGTCATACTGTATCATTGCATTCTGATTTGTCTGTACACTTTGGTTGATTCTAATAACTGTAAATTTTGACTTTATGTAAATTTGCTTACATTAACATTTAGCATTTTGAGGCTGGGATGTAGCTCACTTGGTCTGAGGTGCGAGCGTTTGTCTGAGGTGCGAGTGCTTGTCTGAGGTGCGAGTGCTTGTCTGAGGTGCGAGCGCTTGTCTGAGGTGCGAGCGCTTGTCTGAGGTGCGAGCGCCTGTCTGAGGTGCGAGCGCCTGTCTGAGGTGCGAGCGCTTGTCTGAGGTGCGAGTGCTTGTCTGAGGAGCGAGCGCTTGTCTGAGGTGCGAGTGCTTGTCTGAGGTGCGAGCGCTTGTCTGAGGTGCGAGCGCTTGTCTGAGGTGCGAGCGCTTGTCTGAGGTGCGAGTGCTTGTCTTAGGTGCTAGTGTTTGTCTGAGGGTGTGAGTGCTTGTCTGAGGGTGTGAGTGCTTGTCTGAGGTGTGAGCGTGCTTAGGTTGTTTGTCTGAGGTGCGTGCTTGTCTGAGGTGCGAGCGCTTGTCTGAGGTGCATGCGCTTGTCTGAGGTGTGAGTGTTTGTCTGAGGAGTGAGTGCTTGTCTGAGGTGCTGCGGTGTTTATCAAACAGATCCAGGCCCTTTTGTCCCTTAAATTTCCCTCCCTTGGTCCATCAGACCTAAAGTGTGCCCCCCCCCCCCCCCCCATCTATTTTAACATCACACTGACAGTGCCCCAACCCCCACACCCATTTTCAAATACACTCCACTAGGCCTGCTGACTTCTGGTTATCTTGGATTTTAAACTGAAGTATATAGCAGCAGTGTGTTGAACAACTATATGTTAGAGCACAAATATACTGATGGAAATAAATATGGGAACACATGGTATTGTGGAGCAAATTTAGTTCACTACTAGCATAGTAATGTCTGTATAACAATTCAAAGATGTCATATGAGATTGACTGCCTGTAATGTGAACTGAATGTAAGGAACACAGTTTTCTTCCTGATACTATGGATGAGGGTTGCTGTCATTGTTTGCTGGTTTTGTTTATGTGTTCCATTAATTCTTTCCATCAGTATATTTGTAATTATTTTAAAATGTCCAGAGTTATGATGAGGGAAATATTAATGCTTTCCTTTCCTCTGTGACTGGTATATCAAAAGCTGTTGTATGTGCTATCGTGTGCTGGATGGTACATATAAAATATTCCTTAACTAATTTGCAACATATTATTCAAAGGGATTTTTATTTTTTTAAATCTTGAATACAGACCGAAGTATTCCACAGTATAAGGATGTTTGAATGTCATTTTGCTTTGGCTTCCACGACTGGTATATTAAAGGCTGTGGTATGTGCTATCCTGTCTGTGGGATTGTGCATATAAAAGATCCCTTGCTACTAATGGAAAAATGTAGCGGGTTTCCTTTCTAAGATATAATGTTGAAATTACCAAATGTTTGACACCCAATACAGGCCTTTGGATTTCATGGTAACTTTCATTTCTGGTATGGTACCATGTCAGTAAAATCACAGAACTGAAATTTTTCATGATTATTATACAGTCGAATCCACTTTATTGCATATCGGTTTATAGCATGAATCGGTTATTTGCATGTCATATTAACAGTTTCCGATGGGTTACCATGATCGCAAGGCAAAGTGTTTCCCATTTAGTTCATCTGAGGTGATTAATAAATCAATGTGTTCTAGTGGTGTTGTTAAACAAAACAAACTTAAACTTTCCTTTCCTCTGATTTCAGAATGTGGAACTAATAAGACGACAAGCCTTGGAGAGGCGTTTAGAACAAGATGCGAAGAAGCAAGAAAAACCGAAAAAGAAGAAGAAAATGGCATTTTGATGATGCTTCTTCAATAATACATTTAATATTTACAAACCATTATTAGTTATCAAACTTTTTACATGCATACAGCACAATCTTTTCTTCCCCTAAATACATTTTGACATCATAAACATTGCTTCACTATAGGCAGTTAATTGTATGTCAGAATAGTTTCCATAGTGGAAGTCATGTCAACAACTAACTTACGTCATCAGCGATACGTACATCACAGCTATGACACAATGCTGCCTCTTGTTCTCAACTTGCCAACTTAATTTCAACAACAGTATCGTTCGAAAATCTTCCATAAAATGATAAATATTCAAAATGGATAATAGTCAGAATATCCAACTCGCTATTCGGAAAGGACAACATCAGTTCACTCGTGCAAGATAAACGGTATTGCTGAGTAGCGAGTTAAGTATTCTCTACATGCTTTAGGGGTTAGGTGTATCATAAGATGCTTTATATGCTTTTCAAAACAATTGTTTTATTTTTATTTATTTAGTATTTTTTACCGAACAAAAAGCAAACATAAATACATATTAACAAAAATCCAGTAATAATGTTCAAATGATGCCATAATGGTGAAGGTGGGTGGGGTTAATAAGTTATGTAATTTTAGAGGTGGTGTGGTCTTAGGATTACATAATGTTATATGGGGGATGGCGTATTAAAAATGTTACATTTTGCATTACATAACTATTGAATGGCCGCTTGTTGATTTTCTGATGAACTTTGTGACATATCAGAGGCCGTGGTATGTACTATCCTGTCTGTGGGATGGTGCATATAGAAGATCCCTTGCTACTAATGGAAAAATGTAGTGGGTTTCCTCGCTTAGACTATATGTAAAAATTATCAAATGTTTGACATCCAATAGCCAATGATTAATAAATCAATGTGCTCTAGTGGTGTTGTTAAACAAAATAAACTTAAAACTTTGTGACAAATATATCATGGTCGACATAACCTTTTGTGTTTCATACCGTTTTTGGTTTCACATAAAATTATTTATCAAACTGATTAATGACAAACACTGGGATAACCAGTAGCACATAATGTGACATCAGACTTTACATAAACTGTAAAAGAGCTGTAATGTTTTCTAAACTATATTACTCAACAAAGAGTGGCAACTTTAAACCACAAGTGAACTTGTATACATGTACGTACTGCAAAACGGGTATTATTTGCATGGGTGTAACCTTTGCAATTTGAATGTAAATTAGTGACAGAATCCATTAAAAAAATACATAATGACAAGAAAAATATACTTGTGTTACAAATTTGAAGAATATTGACATAAAACAAATGCCTTATTTATTAGGTTTCAGCACCATAATCATCATCCAGTGGCATAGTGGTGGGGGGGGGGGAACAGAGTCAATAATGAATGTCCCCTAATCAAACCGTTTTTTTTTTACTGTATTAAATGCCATAAAATCATACATACATTGTGGGGCCCCCACCCCACCCCCACCCAGCCACCCAAATATAAAATCCTGGCTAAGCCAGTGTCAGCAGCAGCATATGCAAACTATTAACACGCTTTGTCAGAATAGGAAGAAATTTTTTCTGCTTATTGTTCTACATAATGTTAAATGTTATTATGTATGTTTGGAGAGAACCATAATAAAATATATAATAAATTATTATTTTAAAATTATGTACATTATACACTAGGATTTTTAACCATTTTTTCATCTATATTATGGATGTATATATTGCATATATATTGTGTTGTATAAAAAAAAAGAATATTGATTAAATATTAAAGTACATGTACTCTTGAAATGTCATTTGTGACACATTTTAATATGAAATGTCATTACATGTAATGAAATTACAACTACATATTGTAAAATATACTCCATGAAAAAAGTTCTTGTGCATTATTAAAATCTCAGTGATACTTATATTTTTAAATAACTGAAAATCATTTGTTTGCAATACATGTATTACATGTATGCATCTGTTAAAAGTATGGTGATCCAGTCCTGTCTTCTGATCCTAAAGAATAGTCTACACCATGATTGGTGCACACCGTTGATGACGATATAACAGGACTGCATATTGCTGAACGGTCGTGGTCGTATTTTATGATCACGTAACCAGTTGCGTACAGTTCTCCCACTAATTGATCTTGACGAAAAGGGGATGTTTTGATTGTCAGACTTGTCGTATACGATTGATGGCAGATATAGGCATTTTGAAACGGTGGTTCCCTATATACAGAAGATCTCTAGTAATCCTGTTAATAACATTTTCACAGACACCATAGTGGTTGTTAGTGGTGTTCAACAGCATAGCCAGCATGAGGCAGATGAGGCGCTTGCCTCGTTTGGAATTTCCCCAGATTTATTTTTATTTTTCCCATGACACTGATATTTATTTTACAGTCTGGGTTTGCCTCGGCGTTTTTTCCTCTCTGGCTACGCCCCAGGTGTTCTAACAAACGCCAATGAATACCAAAACGTCTAGCAACAATGTGTTGTGCCATTCCAACTTCAATCATGCCAATCGCTCGAATATGGTCATTTTCTGAGGGTTGTGACATCATGTCGGATACCAACAAAAGTTTTTCTAAATGATGAGAAGCCATACAATCATTTGGTGGTCCAGTAATTGGAAAAAATTACATCAAATAGGAGCACAGGACTCGAAGTGTGCATAAGGCATGTTGTGCGTATAAAGAGTGAATAACGTGCAATTGACAGAATACCTTTGGAATATCAAAGCAGGGGTGGAAATTCTCCTCTGATCAGCTGTTTTCCTCTCATGGAACATTGCGTTTCCTTGTATTTTAATCGTCTTGTCGGATGGCACAGATTTTTAGCCTAGGATTTCAAGAATTTCCGGGACACCTCTAGATTTCCTCATTATAGTTCACCAATTCCCACCTCTGCAAAGGGAATGGTACGTTATGCAATCATTTTCAGAAATTTTCTTGACCAGATTTCAAGTACCGGTAAATGCAGTTATGTATACATTAATTTAGTGCACAGGAACTTTTTTCCGTGAGTAAATTTTTCATTTTTAGTTGTCATAAATTCAATACCATTTAAGCATAATGAATAAACTTTTTGAAATTGATGAGAAACTCTTGTCTTAATTATTTCTTTATCTTATACACCCGTTAGCGAGAACACCATTCGTTATGTTTTTTTATAGCATATACTTGTTAACATATACATGTGCGATAACATATGACTGCCTCTTCGTAGGTGATGACCAGGTCATCTATGCCATACTATTCGATGAAAACCCCCCCCCCCAAAAAAAAAAAAAACGAACAGTCGAATCGATCACTCCATACCGTACATGTTAACCTGAAATTGACTTGTCTGTGATGCACAAGTTAACCAAGTGCTAGGACCATACATAGGTTTTAGTTGGAAAAGGCATTTAATTGTATTTTAAAACTGTTGGGTGGTTTTTTTTTTTCAGGATATGTAAGAAATAGAATACAACATTTGTGTCCGTTGGATACAATTTATCTTACAACTCGTTTAAAATGTATCCAACTCGTTAAATACATTTTAAGACAACTCATAAGATAATCATGATATCTAACTGCCACTCGTGTAGTATTCTATTTATTAAACATTGAACTCTATCATTACTGTCATTTGCAGATGGGAGAAGAGGGGGTGAAGGCTTGACTCGTGCATTTATTTTGAGTTAAGTCTTAACATTCAGTTAACATATGTTTATGCTCTTTTATAATTTGACTATTTCTTGCAAAATATATACATTGCACTACGACTGGTATATTAAATAATGTGGTATGTGCTATCCTGTGTGGGATGGTGCATATAAAATATCCCTTGCTACTATTGACACCCAATAGCTGATTAAAAAATCAATGTGTTCTAGTGGTGTCATTAAATAAAACAAATTTGTGTAACGGAATTTAGATATAACGAGTTTTCGATATAACGACAAAGTGACCCAGGGACGAATGTGGTCTGACTGTACATGTCATATTCTGTTTCAGCCAATGGTTGTGACAAATAAAGTAATTGATTGATTGAATGTAGTGAGGGGTGGGGGTTATATGTCACAGAATACATATAACTCATTGTAGCAAGAGGGGTGGGAGCAGAATATATATGCCCTTGCTTTTTTTGTGGTTTTTTTGTTGATTTTATTATGTAGGTCATGAATATATATGTACAAATTTACAGAAAGCAGCATATCTGACTTTGGTATCAAGCTTCATAACTGAAACACACACAAACATAAATGTATTATGGAAGCAATGTTAACCAATGAAATAAAGTGTTGAACACAAAGATGTCTACACTTCCAGACTAGTCTTTCAATATTAATGCCAGCATTCCAATGCCATAAATGAAATTCTGCCAAAGCAAAATATCTACAAGTAAAATGGTTTGTGGTCATGAGACATCTGCAGTGTTATATCCACAGTATACACGATGGGTGACTGATTATCCAGTATAAAACACGGGCGAAAATGAATCATTGAAATGTTAAATAAATGGATTCACCAACATGAAAATGGTTTCACACTGATTCTATGGGTAATTTAACATTAAACACATACATGCGACATTTATTCCATTCATCCATGTTGTATGACAACAATTAAATAATGTACAAAATGGAGTCATGACAGCATCTATTTGTATGGTTAATAAAAGTAAACGCGTACAAAGAATGTATTCCATCCATCCAGTGAAAAAAAAACACAAAACATTTCATCACATACTCTCTCCCATGTTTCACAACTATGTTACTTTCAATCATTTTTATCTCTGTCCTTGAAGAATCCACTGTCGGAAGTGCACTCTCTGATTGTAATTGTCAACGAATCTCGGGTTACGTCTGTGAGAAACACCTGGTCAAGGATTGGTTTGGCAGTGATAGGGGGTGACCAGTACAACGTTTTCTCGGTGGGCTTCTCCCTGAGTTTGGGAGAAACCGAGATGGGCTGGACGTCCGAATCCACGTCCCTTGCTGTTAATGGAACAATGCATGCAGTTGGCTTTCTCGGACTATATGTCAGAAATATATATATATGTCTCTACCCAGGCAAAATGAAATAACCCCTCCCACTAATTTGGAGGAAGATGAAATGTACTACTATATCATGACAGGATGCAGGACGTTTCTATGGAAGATATGCTGTGTTCAAAAAGGACATTATGTCTGTGTGTGTGTGTGTGTGTGTGTATGTGTGTGCCTCCCCCCACGTTTTGGCACCTTCCTACACCCACATGTATATAACAGATATCATCTACAGTATGCAAAAGTACACTAACAAGTAACTTTTTTATTTAATTTTTTATACATGTCCATAGCAATCTTCCACAGAAACGTGAAACCAACCAAGATATTACATGCGCCTAATTAAAATGGACATACACTGAACCGTTTTATAATGTGTGATACCAACTTGATTCGTGCAGTTTTTATATGTAAATGTTAATATTATAATCAGTGGCAATTAATTTGGTGAAAGGCAACCTATAACTAAACACTAAGGAGGACATAACTCTAACGTAGCACCACGCCATAATGATAACGCGAAATGGTAATTTTAGAATTGATATTCCGATGTGATATGCGGTAATCACCTAACATAAGTCATTCATTATTATAAGGCACCCGAGGACGTTTGATGTCAATGTGCGGACTGTGATAAAATGTCTTCCAAGAAAATACTGTCCTTCGTTTACGGAACGCTCAAACGTGGCCAGCCGAATCATTACAGACTGGGCGAGGAATATGGGACGAGTGTTCTAGTCGGCTCCGCGAGGACTGTGCAACAGTTACCACTGGTCATTGCATCCAAATACAACATCCCATTTCTGCTCTACGCAGCAGGGAAAGGAACGGTAATTGATTTGGCAAAGTCACTAGTAGGCATTACAGGGCTTTCCAGACGGTTCGTCCACCGCACAATTCGTCCGCCCACATCGGACAATTCGTCCACTCGATTACAATATTTAGACCAGTAAATGTAAAACGTTATGTCTTAGCCATTGAAATGGTTACTTATTTTCGTTTTGTGGTAAATTACTATAATAGACTATGTGTATCAAATTGTCCCCATCATATTTGGTAACCCCCCTTCTTCCGCGGGCAAAGCCACTCGCGAGATATTATAGGCATGTCAGAGCTGTTAGGTTAGGTTACAATCTGCACTTCTCTGGCAATTATCTGTGTCGATATTCCACTAAAATAAAGTGTCCATACATTAAAATTATTTAGTCCATGGACGAAATATACAGTAAATAACTAATACCCCCCAAAATTATAGTGGACGAATTGTCCAAGAACATTTTTTAGTTGTGGACGAATCATCTGAGTTCAACAATGGATAAATTTTGAGTGGACAAAACTCTGGACGAATCATCTGCATCCCCCCACAGGACTGAAACATCGAAGAATGATCGTTTTGTTTGTGCATCATTCACACAAATATAATTTAGCATAATACTTTTCGTTTAGGGCATTATTTACAAGGACATTGATTTCACCATCCCAGTCAGTGCACAGATATCCCCAAACACTGACATCGGATATGTTATACTTACGTTATATATGTAACTATAGTATTTGTATTGGGTGTTTCTGTTTGGGAGTACTTGTGAGTTGGTGCCCCATGACTGGTATGTCAAAAGTTGTGGTATATGCTGTCCTGTCTGTGTGAAAGTGCAAGCCTATAAAAGATCCCTTGTTGTTAATGGATTTACATGAAGCATGACTGACTATATGTCAGAATTACCAATATATTTGCAAAGAACATATTTGTTTTTAAAATCTTGATTAGCAATATTTCTAGTCATTTAAATTTAATTGATTAACAACTACTGTTTTAATATTTTTAAATTCTGATGCACTGGCACTGATGATGATGCAGTCTCAAAAACACTGAACAAAATGTTTCCTAGTTTGACATCCAGCAGCCATTGATTAAGAAGTCAATGTGCTCTAGTTGTGTTGTTAAACAAAAACAAATTTTAACTTTAAACCCTGTAAATCCTTGTAATGTTTTTTTGTTTTTTTTCAGAATGTCGTTGGCGAAATCTATGAAATTGATGAGAAGATGCTGGAGAATCTGGATGAGTTTGAATGTCATCCCACGTTCTATGAGAGAGATATTGTCATGGTGATACAGACTCATGATGCCCAAGATAAAGAACTGAAGGAGCCGATTAAAGTGGAGTGCTACTGCTACTACCTGAAGAAATACAAACCAGAGCTGCTGGACGGACCAGTGTTTGAGAATTACGAGGCTTTCGGTTCTCATGGGCATCATTACGTCATCAGGTGTGAAGAAGATAGACAGGCTAATAACGGTTATCATCCAGCAATGGATGTAGTCGCTGCTTAGTGATCAGTTTATTTTTTACATAAGGCCCAAACAAAATAAATTTCTAGTCTGGTATGCACACGCATCAATTTTGACCCTTGCATGTCAACATTTAAAAAAATAATTCTATAATACTACTCAAAAAAAAAAAATTGAAAAGTTTCAAAACGAGTAATGATTCACCATATAACTGATTGGCAATTTGCAAGCATTTAAATTTGTTTATCCGACATAACAGAGCAACAATTCACATGAAATATTGTCTGTGCAAAATGTAGGATACCATTTAAATGATGAACATATCTGTTACACAAAAAAGAAATGGGTTACCTAAATTTATCTTATAAATTTAATTGCACAAAATTGACATGCGCATTAGGCATGCTGTGCATATAAAGTGTGAATAGCATACATGTGCAATTGACAGAACACCTTGAGAATATAAAAGCATTTTGACATTTGACATGCCAAAGAATTTATTTTTTTCAGTATCATGCTATGCAAACTTCTATGTTTTTGGGCTGGGTCTTTCTAAACATAGAGCTGAAAACTTATTGCAGACACTGTATGTATTTTTCAGAGATTTATCCAGGTGTTCTGTGGGTCCAAACATAGGCTTCTTCCCATAAGGAAGTGGCACTGAAAATTCCAAATATATATATATATATATTTAATTATGCATGTTATAATACATTAATGTAAGTTGTAACAGTGGTGTATTGCATCATTCAGTGGCCTGACAAAATATCACAAATACAACACGTGTATGATTTACTCCAGCTAATTTTTCCAATCCCATCAGAAATGGGACCCCAGCAAAAACATCCTGGATACATCCCTGTTTTTAAAATCTGGAAGTCGTTGGCTTATTGGAATGAACTGAATTATCTGGACATAATTATTCTGTAGACGTATGTTTTAACAATTGTTATTCAATGTTATGGTAAAAATGAATCATATTTAATTAGATTATATTATTCTGGGACTAAATCCAAATCTATCTTGTAGTTTTAACTCCCAACAACATTAGCACATAATAATAATTAAATAACAATGGAATTTTCCATTACTACAGGGATTATTCCAAAGGTTAGTTAATTGATTGTCGTTGTTGGTATTGTTTTAAATTTAAGTGATTTGCATGAAATAATAACAGATCAGATCTAGTCTTGACACCACTACATACATGATGACATAACTTTCCAAATATTACTGTAATAAACAATAAGTACATATTTATGCTTTGTAATATGATAAAGTACATTGTATATTTAGGTAAAATGTTTTTTTTCTTTCACAGATTTATTAGTAGCCTACCACTGTAGCATTTACAATATATCCAAATTAAATGCACAAGCACACGCACACGTACATACACACATTATTACACTGAGGCAGAAAATATTAATTTTTAGGCTATTGTCCATTTGCAACAAAAGGAAATTGATGAATTGGCATGTAACTTCATAGTGAATAAAGATAAAATTCATATAAAAAAACTAAAAATTGGTGGGAAAAAGTTATGGGTAAACTTTAAAAAAATTCTTTACAAATTACCATCAAACTGCATAGGTT
Organism: Gigantopelta aegis; assembly: GCF_016097555.1. Lineage (NCBI taxonomy): Eukaryota > Metazoa > Mollusca > Gastropoda > Neomphalida > Peltospiridae > Gigantopelta > Gigantopelta aegis. Next base: position 5,947,796 of record NC_054709.1, read on the forward strand.
AAATTTTCTTTTGTGATACAGGTTTTAAGGCAATTAATTGATAGAAAATCCAAGGAAACTGAACAATAAAACCGTAATACATGATCAGGGTTGTATCTCTGCACAATGCAGTCAGATGGCCATTTGGCAAAATAGTGTATGATTCCATGGATCTCTGTCTAGTGCCTTGTCTATAGGACAGCCACTCCTGAGGAAATCTTTTACTGTAGATTTCACCACTCTTGCATAGCAGGGCACAATATTTCACGCAAACCGCCGTTCTGTTCGCATGTCGGTTACGCAAAATTAAATTTACGCGAACCGCAAATTGGTTACATCATGACCTGTAGACATTCAGACATTAAAACTTGCAAACTTCACGATTACAGTTTATTCACACAGACATAGTACTAGTATTCCGAAAAAAAAATTAGGCTGAATTTTAGATACTTGATGCGCAGCAAACCAGTAAACAACATTATATTGCAACAGTTGTAACTTGCTACCAGTCTAGCATATGTGTCTACACCCTGTATTAAAAATCATATTTAATCTATAGAATTTAATGGTAATTTGTAAAGATACATCTTTATATATAGGTATACTGGATTTCTTCTTTTTTCAAAAGATGTTATTTGAGTTAGTATGGTTTTAAACTTAATAACATGTTTTTATATGAATTTTAATTTTATTCATTATGAAGTTACATGCCAATTCATCGGTTTACTGTTGTGAAACAGACTATATAGTGTGAACACATGGTTATTATTCAACAAAGAACAACCTAGTTTTGATTTTGGCTTTGGGTAGTTATGTGATTAATGTCTAGCATATGTGTCTAGCATATGTGTCTACACCCTGTATTAAAAATCAGATTTAATCTATAGAATTTAATGGTAATTTGTAAAGATACATCTTTATATATAGGTATACTGGATTTCTTCTTTTTTCAAAAGATGTTATTTGAGTTAGTATGGTTTTAAACTTAATAACATGTTTTTATATGAATTTTAATTTTATTCATTATGAAGTTACATGCCAATTCATCGGTTTACTGTTGTGAAACAGACTATATAGTGTGAACACATGGTTATTATTCAACAAAGAACAACCTAGTTTTGATTTTGGCTTTGGGTAGTTATGTGATTAATGTTAACCAGTGATTGTAGATTTAATATTCATCTTTACAAATCTCAAACTAGGCATTATGTTTTGCATGTAATTTCAATATTTGGCAACTTAAGATTGAATATTTATGTGATTAATGTTAACCAGTGATTGTAGATTTAATATTCTTGTTTACAGGTCTTTAACTAGGCATTATATTTTGCATGTAATTTCAATATTTGGTAACTTAAAAATGAATATTTATGTGATTAATGTTAACCAGTGATTGTAAATTTAATATTCATGTTTACAGGTCTTTAATTAGGCATTATGTTTTGCATGTAATTTCAATATTTGGCAACGTAAGAATGAATATTTAAGTGATTAATGTTAATCAGTGATTGTAGACATAATATTTAGGAGATAACCATATGGAGTTTTTAGATTTGCTGGTGTTATTGTCTATTTGATCCCGGAAATGTCATTTTTGACTGAAGGCAACTTAAGAATGAGTATTTATGTGATTAATGTTAATCGTTGATATTACTTTGCACATATTTTTTACATTTAAATAAAGGATTAGTACTGTATTCATTTAAGCCATACTAGTGATGACATGTTTCTTATCAGTTTAGTATTTAGTCCAGTAAAAGTTAATATTCAGGGAACTAACTTGTGTTCTATCAATTTATTATAAATGTATTATATATACATGTATATAGTGAAACCTCTCAAGACTGGACCTTCTGAAAACCGGAATTCTCTAAAAACCGGACATTTTACCCAGTCCCGGATCCCTCTTAAAACCGAACATGTGTCTTGGTCCCAAGGGTGTCCGGTTTGGAGGGGTTTCACTATATATGTATATATATGTATATATATATATATATATATATGTATATATATATGTATGTATATATATATATATATATATATATATATATATATATATATAATGATTGTCTGGTATTTCTTTTATGTTCATCTGGGTATGAACAAAACAAAATCATCCGCAAACTGTGCGAAGCCGTTCTCACATACGTTTGTGCATGATTTTTTTTATATATACCCAGATGAACGTAAAAGAAATAACAGGCAACTTATAATTAAATTTGAATGATACTAGCTAATAATAACACTTAAAACTTCATTCTTTAGTTTGAATTATTTTTGGTCCGTAAACAATAACGCTCAATAAGACAACTTGCCTATATAAAATTACATCATCAAATATGACGTTCCCTGATCACGTAAATTTTTACGTTCATCAAAAAATGAACAAACTCCTGTTCCTATGTCTGGACCAATGGGATGACATGCTGTAATGAATGTAATGGAAATTTAATTAATTTGAAGGTGTTTTTATTTTTGTTTTTGTAGCAGTTAAATATATAGATATATAATAATTTGACTTTTCAACTATGATAAAGTATCTTTAATTCTAGTATATTTAACATTTGTCTCAAAAATACTATTCTTAACAATAAATACAACATCAATTTTTGTTACTTAGGTGGGATTCCTGTTCAAAAATATTATCTGAATTTAAATTCAAGCCCATGGGGACAGGTTCCATAATATCATTTTATCTCCATTATCTACATGATGAAACACCCCCCCCCCCCCCCCCCCCCCCCAAATGTGTCCACCTTAGCGAGGTCATACTAGGCACTAATATTTCATGACGCTAAATTTTAAAGAGACATACAACACTGTTCCAAAAATCTTTGGTGCCATTGTTTTGTCTGTGATTAACTGAAGACGCACCAACCGTTACATATTATAAACAACAAGAGTTAATTAGCATGCACATCACTGCAATATTCTATTAAATTGAAGATCTCTGTAAACTGCATAATTGTCAAGATTTGTCAAAAACATTATTTCAGCTGATCCTACAACGTAAGCTTACCGATATTTGTTTTTTTAGTTTCTTGCTAAGAAAAAAATATGGTCTGCTGTGAAATAAGACAGCATGTGATCAAGGAAGTGTGGAATAGTGTGTGAAAAAGTACCTGTAGGATCTGTGAGATTTTCTTGGAGAGCATTATGGAATTAAAATAACAATAAATAATGTCATTTTTAGTACAGAACTTGGGAATTTTCAGTGCCACCTTCTTTTGGGTATCGGCGTATGTTCGGACCCACAGAACGCCTGGATAAATCCCTGTTGATACCGTATAAACTCATGTTAAGGGGAGTTAAAAATTAACTCTCCTTACTCAGGGAAGTGTTTACGGAGTGTTAGTGATGGGTCCCCTTAGTGTGCAAGGTTAGTGCCAGGTGAGTGCGTGCAGGAACGTATACAGGAAGGGGTCTAAACTATGGTGAGTGATCTTTCTAGATCAAGCAAGTCCTGCGTCCCTGAAAAATACATGTTTCAAAAAAAGGAGAAAATGTGCCTGTGTACATACCGATCTGTGTAGTGTTGAAACATTTCAGGATGTTTGCAATAAGCAAACTGATTTTTCCCCCCACATACATGTAGATGTGGTTTGTATTGAGCACATCTTGTTACTTTTTATGTCGATGTAGCAGTACTAGCTGGACTAGCTCTCGGTGAGGAAAATTTTTCGCCAAATTATCTCCCAAAAAAAGAGGAGAAAAACCCAGTTATTTTCCAACAAAACACCAATTATTATATGAAATGTTTTTGACAAATTAAAATAAAAATTGCCACATGTTCCTAAAATTCGCAATTGGCAAATTTGGCGAGTGGCAGAGCTAACACTTACTATGGTGTATTAAGATTTTATTGCAAGTTAATTAAGCTACTGTACATTAGTACATGAAATTTGTTCGCCAAATCGACATAAAATTTGCCAATTGTATCCAAAAATTCGCAATTGGCAAATTTGGCGAGTGGTAGAACTAGCCCTGTGTATCATTGAAAGACGTCACCGGTGGAGAATTTTAAATTTTTAATTAAAAAATCCCCCAATTCTTATACTCCTGTTGGAGAAAACATTGTATATATTTTTTTTAGTATCACATGCCAGTTTATAAAGTGATTTCAGTTTAAAACAATCTGATTGGCTGCTCCACAGTGATGTAGTGTTCTGACCCAGTGATGTGAATAAATTATAATCGCCCACCTGGTTTATTTTAAACATTTATCATTTCCTGGGCCCCGCTCCATGAAGCGATCTTAGTTGCTAGTGCATAACTACCTAATTTACTTAGATGATCTTAGTGCTAAGATCACTTTGTGGAATGAGGCCCTGTTCACTATTTTTTATTTTTATTTTCTATGTTACTTTTACAATAGATTAATACATTTTGATTCTGTATCAAATGTTTTTTGTTCTTTTTTTTGTTACAGTGAGGACGTTTCAAATCCAGAAGATATATGACCAATAGTCTGTTTTATTTTACGCAACGTTTGCAGTCTGAATAAATTAAATATAAATTTTATGAAATAATTAAGATGTTTGTTTTTCAACACATTTCAAGAAAGGCCAAGTTCTACCAACAGTTTGGCTTATGTGTCGGCCATCTTACAGAACATATCGGAAATTTACCAGCCTCTGTGGTGTCGTAGTTAGGCCATCTGTCTACAGGCTGGTAGGTACTGGGTTCGGATCCCAGTTGAGGCATGGAATTTTTAATCCAGATACAGACTCCAAACCCTGAGTGAGTGCTCCGCAAGGCTCAATGGGTAGGTGTAAACCACGTGCACCGACCAGTGATCCATAACTGGTTCAACAAAGGCCATGGTTTGTGCTATCCTGCCTGTGTGAAGCGCAAATAAAAGAGTAGCCTATGTGGCGACAGCAGGTTTCCTCTAAAAAAACTGTCAGAATGACTAATGTTTGATGTCCAATAGCCAATGATAAGATAAAAAATCAATGTGCTCTAGTGGCGTTGTTAAATAAAACAAACTTTACTTATATTGGAAATTTAAGGATCTCACTAATGAGGTCGCAACAAGGCCCAGTAGCCCAGTGGTAAAGCGCTCGCTTGATGTGCGGTCTGTCTAGGATTGATCCCCGTCTGTGGGCTCATTGGGCTATTTCTCATTCCAGTCAGTGTACCACAACTGATGTATCAAAGACCTTGGTATGTGCTATCCTGTCTGTGGGATGGTGCATAATAAAAGATCTCTTGCTACTAATAGAAAAATGTGGCTTTCCTCTAAGACCATGTCAAAATAACCAAATGTTTAGCATCCAATGATTAATGAACTAGAGCACATTGATTTATTAACCATCAGGGTAGGACGTAGCCCAGTGGTAAAGTGCTCGCTTGAAGCGTGGTTGGTCTAGGGTCGATCCCATTTGGTGGGCTCATTCCAGCCAGTGTACCATGTCTGATGTATCAAAGACTGTGGTGTGTGCTATCCTGTCTGTGGGATGGTGCATATAATAGATCCTTTGCTACTAATGGAAAAATGTATCTGCTTTCCTCTAAAGCTGTATCCTATAAATCTGTCGCGTCGCGTGCGTGCAGTTAGCATGCAGCAATTGAAATCAATGATTTCTAAAATAATCGCTCGCGGCCGGTTAGGATACAGCTTTAGACTGTCAAAATAACATCATATGATTAATAAATTGAAGCACATTGATTTATTAACCATCAGCTATCTGATGTCATACATTCAATAACAGACTTTTAGTCGGGAGGAAACACACTATATTTTTCCACCATTAGTAGCAAGGGATCTTTTATATGCACCATCCCTCATAGGATAGCACATACCACAGCCTTTGATATACCAGTTGTGGTTCACTGGCTGGAATGAGAAACAGCTCTGTGGACCCACCAACGTAAATCAAACCTAGACTGACGACAGAGTGCTTTACCATTGGGCTACACAACAGACTTGTACATGAAAGTCTTGACACACCAGCAGAATCATCAATGCGTTAACACTGTTTTACAAGTAAAAGACATTTATCCTGCACCCACTGTTTCTACCGGCCGATTATGATGACTGATTAAAGCAATCATAAACGTACATTGCAAATTTGTTTAATTGTTTATGTAACGTCTAGGTCATCTTATGATGAACTAGGACGTAGCCCAGTGGTAAAGCGCTCGCTTGATGCACAGTCTGTTTGGGATTGATTCCTGTCTGTGGGTCCACTGGGCAATTTCTTATTCCAGCCAGTGGACGACTGGTATATCAAAGGCTGTGGTATGTGCTATCCTGTCTGGCATGGTGCATATAAAAGATCTCTTGCTACTAATGGAAAAATGTACCGGGTTTCCTCTCCAAGACCGGCCTCGGTGGCGTCGTGGCAGGCCATCGGTCTACAGGCTGGTTGGTACTGGGTTCGGATCCCAGTCGAGGCATGGGATTTTTAATCCAGATACCGACTCCAAACCCTGAGTGAATGCTCCACAAGGCTCAATGGGTAGGTGTAAACCACTTGCACCGACCAGTGATCCATAACTGGTCCAACAAAGGCCATGGTTTGTGCTATCCTGCCTGTGGGAAGCGCAAATAAAAGATCCCTTGCTGCCAATCGGAAGAGTAGCCCATGTAGTGGCGACAGCGGGTTTCCTCTCAAAATCTGTGTGGTCCTTAACCATATGTCTGACGCCATATAACCGTAAATAAAATGTGTTGAGTGCGTCGTTAAATAAAACTTCTTTCTTTCCTCTCCAAGACTAAAAATGACAAAATATTTGATATTCAATAACTGATGATTAATAAAATCAATGTGCTCTAGTGGTGTCGTTAAAACAAAAAACTTTTTTTGCACAATGTAACTGAAATAACAAATAATATTTACCCATTAATTTATATGGTCTGCAGGCTAAAGAACATAACTACTGGTACATGTAGTTCATGATGTAAAATGTCAGCTTCATTTCCCATTATTACCCTTACAGGATAAGACTGATGTCCTATGTCATTGACTAGTTGTTCTCTATATGCATGTACCGGCCTCGGGGCAGGCCATCGGTCTACAGGCTGGTAGGTACTGGGTTCGGATCCCAGTCGAGGCATCGGATTTTTAATCGAGATACCGACTCCAAACCCTGAGTGAGTGCTCCGCAAGGCTCAATGGGTAGGTGTAAACCACTTGCACCGACCAGTGATCCATAATTGGTTCAACAAAGGCCATGGTTTGTGCTATCCTGCCTGTGGGAAGCGCAGATAAAAGATCCCTTGCTGCCTGTCGTAAAAAGAGTAGCCTATGTGGCGACAGTGGGTTTCCTCTAAAAACAGTGTCAGAATGACCATATGTTTGACGACCAATAGCCGATGATAAGCTAAAAAATCAATGTGCTCTAGCGGCGTCGTTAAATAAAACAAACTTTACTATATGCATGTAACAAAATTAACAAAGATCTTGTTTGGTTTTTGTATGCACAAAACAGATTCAAAAGTCAATTGAAGCAGTTTGCACGTTGGAAAAGGAGAAAAACACAAAATTGAACGAGTCTTTTTTATTTTCTAGGGGAGCATGACTTGACCCCTTTATAAACTTTGGTCGCAAGTCTAAACCCCTACCCCATTAAAATTCCTGATCCGATTTGTTTAAAAATGCTGTAGCAATCAGTTTGACTTGAGCCTTGGATAAAATAGATCAATTTTGTTTTGTTTAACGACACCACTAGAGCACATCGATTTATTAATCATCGGCTATTGGATGTCAAACATTACGTACTTCTGACGGTCATAGAGAGGAAACCCACTATATTATTCCTGTAGTTGCAAGGAATCTTTCATATGCACAATCCCACAGACAGGATATACCAGTTGTGGTGCACTGGCTAGAACGAATGAAGGAAATGTTTTTATTTATCGACGCACTCAACACATTGTATTTAAGGTTATATGGCATTGGACATATGGTAAAGGACCACACTTTTGAGAGAGGAAATCTGCTGTGGCTACTCCTTTCGATTAGCATCAAGGGATCTTTTATAGGTTGCACTATACCAATTAATTTCCAGCTGGGTCGAAGTTCGAGGTGCACCGAACTTTTGATAGAGAAGATAACACCACAAGTCCTGTGATTGGTTATAAATGTGAGTGTTGGTTGTAAAAAAAAATTAGTTTCATCTGGGCAAAAAATGTATGCAATTTTATTTGATGTAGTACCACCGCCTTGTGCTTGGAACATGTATGGGGTACCTGTAAAAAAAAAAAAAGTACTCAAATTTTGTGCGAAACTAGGGGTGTTGTAGAAAAATGAGCCATGAAAGGTACCATTTTCTGCAGTTAATACTTTGAGGTAGGGGTTGTAGTACTGATATTTATGGGTCATAGTTTGGTTGATATATTATTGCATATAGTGTTTTTAAACATAAACCGCACACCCTAGTTCCAACCAGCGAAAATAAATTATAATTTGGTTAATCTACAAACCTCTAACACACTTAAATCACGTTTTTATCAAATGGAGTGAAAAAGCAGGTTTTATATCGATAAATACCATGGGAATCCCCATGTCCCAATTGCTTGAAATAATTTTGAAAGTTAGTATTCTGATGTCACCGGTAGATGTCGCTAGAAGCACAACAATGCCTACGTCACGACAAATTTCACAGAGTGCGCACAGACTTTGGGTGCGTTCTTTTCATGTCTCCTGGACATGTTCCAACTGTTCTGTCCTGGTTGTATCCTCGCTCCAGATATCGTAAGACTTCGTAAAATTATTGGTTTTAAGGGTTTGTAACGTTTTGTATTGAGACACTTACTTGTCTGAACTTTATTGCTACTGAAAATGTTCACGAACTGTGAAGAAAAATCTCACAAATGAACAACAACAAATCAGATGTTGATTGCGCGAACCGTGCACGAGAAAACAAACCGAACCAAAATGATAACGGTCACGTGGTATACCAACATCTGTGACGTTTACACAGAAAGATTCCCTCTAAAAATAGATTGGACCTCGCTTGCTTAACGTTTTTTTCTCAATAGCACGTCTTGTGAAAAAATGCATTTCGTGGTTTTACAAACATCAGGATTACCAAAAAGCACTTCAGGTGAATGGAAATGTGTATTCTAAATAATAAAATATAAGTAAAGTGCAATTTTATTTGTGAAAAATGGGGTTTAATAGCGAAAAACAACGCCGTAATGGTTAACAAATAACTGTAACTAGGGTGTGTCCCTTTAACATGGTCGCCTATGAGATTTGAATTGGTATAGTCCAACCTATATGCACCATCCCAGTCTGGATGCTCGCTTGAGGTGCTTGTGTCGCAGGATCGAACCACCTTGTTGGATCCATTGATAGTTTTTTCTCATTTCATCCAGTACACTACAACTGGTCAACTGCCATGGTATGTGCTATCCTGTCTGTGGGAAAGTGCATATAAAAGATCCCTTTCTGCATTAAGAAAAATATAGATTTCCTCTGTAGACTGGTTCAGAATTACCAAATGTCTGACATCCGATAGCCGATGATTAATTAATGTGCTCTACTTTACAATGTAGCTGCTCTCCGTTACATTATCCAAAAGTGTTACAGGTTTTTATAATTAACTAAACTTAGTGTCCATTTTCACGGGCTGAAACTAAGGTCTACGACTTTTGAAAGGTCCACAGAGATATTGAAAGGAAACCCGCTGTCACCACTTCATGGGCTACTCTTTTCGATTAGCAGCAAGGGATCTTTTATATGCACCATCCCCCAGACAGTAGTATATACCACAGCCTTTGATATACCAGTCGTGGTGCACTGGCTGGAACGAAAAATAGCCCAATGGTCAACCGACAGGGCATTTCACTGGTGGTACACGCGTATACTACTAGTAAATAAAAACATTTGAGGCAAGATTGAAAATTGAAATTTATTTTAACTGGCAGCAAAACACTTCAGATGTCACTTTGTACCTTGCATTTTGCACAAACTACTGAATTCAGAATTAATTTTCAATCACAATAATCTTATACAGTCAGTCACTCTGCGTGCACCCATCTATTCCAGAAACCTAATTAATTATTCAATGTTGCCCAACAGGCCCGTAGGAATGATATCTGGAGTGTGTGGAGGACTAAAGTCTAGGAATTTTTGAAGCCATCTTACCGCTACAAAATATTAAAAGCATCATAGGCTAAGACGTCACTACAGCACACATGCCATAGTGACATAATACCTAATGATGGTTTTACGATTTCGTAACGCTACGAAAATATGGGCTCTGCCTAGGGATTTTCGAAATGATCTTATAAGCAGCGTTCTCATTATGCGATTAGTTGTACAGACTTGTGGCATGCGATTTGTCGTGTGGGAAGACGTTACGTCATATGATTTGATGACATCAAACAAAGCTCATCAGTTTAAAAATATTTTGCAGGAAATGTAAGTGCCTACAAATTTCCACTGAAATAAAGAAAACATGAATGTAGACAATTTACTGATGGCATTATGTAACAAAACAATTATTGATTACATCATAACAATAATACATGTTCTAATCGGTATGATTCTGACACGACTTGTCGTATAAGACTAAAGTTGTTCCGATTTAGGTGTTCGATTCGATCACATGCGACAAGTCAGTACGACTAATCGCATAATGAGAACGCCGCTTTAGCAGTACGCAATCATACAACCATCGTAGAATACGATGTCACTACAGCACACGCCATAGTGCCGTCATAACTTAATACGATTTTACAATTAGCAGTGCTAAGATTGCTTCAAAAATGTGGGGCCCCGTTTTTTATCTTTATTTACTACAGCAGGACAAAAACATTTCATTTTTTCATCCTTGATTGGGCAGGCCCCCACCACCTCAGATTCTTACGGGCATCCACAGGAATTCCCAAAGCAGCATCCTTTGTTGATTGTACAGCAATATTCTACATACCACACATATTCCAGAAACTTTATTTAACCTCAACTATGCTGGTATCACATTAATCTACTTAAACGTTTCACTCTTGAATGCAACGTAAAAAAAAATGTAATGTACAGAGAAGAAAATTGTAACAACAATAAATACCAATATTTTTATTTCGTTAAGTGCTACGCAAGTATTCTAAAATTATATACAGATTTAACTTCCAAAATTTGCATAATATATGCTTTTCAAAAGTTTCACAAATATGATAGGACGTGTTAATCACAAAATATACTTCACCAAAAGAAACACATTCAGAGTGATAGTAAGTCTGTAATTAGTCTGTTAAAAAAAGAAGAAAAAAACGTCTGTAATTAGAACACATTTACTGGTAGCCGGAGTACTCTGATGGTAAGAGGACTAGACAGACATGTCGACAATTATCAATGTCGAACACAGGATTGTTGTTTTAGAGTGCGTCTTTGATTCTAGATTATGGTAGCCCCACTTCCATGGCTAGTGATATTTAATATTGGGCTAGTAAATAACTACTATTGCCATGCCCAATGGCTAGTGCATTTTTGGGGCGGTCAAATGTTGCAGTTTTGTAAATATGAATATCCTGCCCACACCTCAACCCCCAATGTTAGTGTTTTTAAGCTGCATCTCCCTCTTTAGATGATTATTACTATTATTTAGTAAAATTGTATTAACTTAAAGTAAAGTAGGGCTAGTGAATTTTTAATTGTGGCTAGTGAATTTTTTAAATCACTGATCCCATGGCTAGTGGATTTAATAAAAATTCTAGAAACCCTGTGTTTGGCAGGCAGTGATTGCGCAGAACTTGTACAGATTGGTCTCCGACGATAAGAGTATTATAACTGTACAAATGTCTGTCTACCCGTACCATCATTAAGTCAGTGTTGATAACTGTCCAAATGTCTGTCTAGCTCTCTTACCATCATTAAGAGTGTTGACAACTTTCCAAATGTCCGTCTAGCTCTTTTACCGTCATTAAGAGTGTTGATAACTGTCCAAATGTCTGTCTAGCTCTCTTCCCATCATTAAGTATTGATAACTGTCCAAATGTCTGTCTAGCTCTCTTACCATCATTAAGTATTGATAACTGTCCAAATGTCCGTCTAGCTGTTACCGTCATTAAGAGTGTTGATAACTGTCCAAATGTCCGTCTAGCTCTTACTGCCATTAAGAGCGTTGATAACTGTCCAAATGTCCGTCTAGCTCTTACCGTCATTAAGAGTGTTGATAACTGTCCAAATGTCCGTCTAGCTCTTACCGTCATTAAGAGCGTTGATAACTGTCCAAATGTCCGTCTAGCTCTTACCGTCATTAAGAGCGTTGATAACTGTCCAAATGTCCGTCTAGCTCTTACCGTCATTAAGAGCGTTGATAACTGTCCAAATGTCCGTCTAGCTCTTACCGTCATTAAGAGCGTTGATAACTGTCCAAATGTCCGTCTAGCTCTTACCGTCATTAAGAGCGTTGATAACTGTCCAAATGTCCGTCTAGCTCTTACCGTCATTTAGAGCGTTGATAACTGTCCAAATGTCCGTCTAGCTCTTACCGTCATTAAGAGCGTTGATAACTGTCCAAATGTCCGTCTAGCTCTTACCGTCATTAAGAGCGTTGATGATCCAAAACTGTCATTAAGAGCGTTGATAACTCCCAAATGTGTCCAAATGTCTAGCTCTTACCGTCATTAAGAGCGTTGATAACTGTCCAAATGTCCGTCTAGCTCTTACCGTCATTAAGAGCGTTGATAACTGTCCAAATGTCCGTCTAGCTCTTACCGTCATTAAGAGCGTTGATAACTGTCCAAATGTCCGTCTAGCTCTTACCGTCATTAAGAGCGTTGATAACTGTCCAAATGTCCGTCTAGCTCTTACCGTCATTAAGTGATAACTGTCCGTCTATTAAGAGCGTTGATAACTGTCCAAATGTCCGTCTAGCTGTTACCGTCATTAAGAGTGTTGATAACTGTCCAAATGTCCGTCTAGCTCTTACCGTCATTAAGAGCGTTGATAACTGTCCAAATGTCCGTCTAGCTCTTACCGTCATTAAGAGCGTTGATAACTGTCCAAATGTCCGTCTAGCTCTTACCGTCATTAAGAGCGTTGATAACTGTCCAAATGTCCGTCTAGCTCTTACCGTCATTAAGAGCGTTGATAACTGTCCAAATGTCCGTCTAGCTCTTACCATCATTAAGAGCGTTGATAACTGTCCAAATGTCCGTCTAGCTCTTACCATCATTAAGAGCGTTGATAACTGTCCAAATGTCCGTCTAGCTCTTACCATCATTAAGAGCGTTGATAACTGTCCAAATGTCCGTCTAGCTCTTACCGTCATTAAGAGCGTTGATAACTGTCCAAATGTCCGTCTAGCTCTTACTGCCATTAAGAGTGTTGATAACTGTCCAAATGTCCGTCTAGCTCTTACCGTCATTAAGAGCGTTGATAACTGTCCAAATGTCCGTCTAGCTGTTACCGCCATTAAGAGCGTTGATAACTGTCCAAATGTCCGTCTAGCTCTTACCATCATTAAGAGTGTTAATAACTGCTCAATTGTGCAAAATCATGAACAGTATATCAATCTATAATTCTGAATCTTAATGTGAAAAAATGAAATTTAATTTTACTGCTGAAAACTATTCAGGCTTGTACAGTACACAATCAGCAACAAGGTCAAAAAGGTTGCGAGAAAGACAAAGAAATGTTCTGTTTAATGACACACTCAACACATTTTTCTTTATGCTTATATGGCATAGAACATCAGGTTAAGGCCCATACAGATAATGATTGAGAGAACCCACAGCTGCCATTATTTTCAATTAGCAGAATTTGCAATAACCCACAGACAGGATGGTACATACCATGGCACTGGTGCATTTGCAAATGCGTCCACGGAATAAAAGCTTAATTTACATGTTAAGTTGAGGTACCGTTATCTATAAGGACGCCCAAAGGAAACTATTCATACAAAAAATTTGAATACTTTGAAAAATATTGTTGCTAATTGAAAAGACCAAAAGTGCACTGTCACGTTTAGAAAGAAAGAAAGAAATGTTTTATTTAACGACGCACTCAACACATTTTATTTATGGTTATATGGCATCAGACATATGGTTAAGGACCACACAGGTTTTGAGAGGAAACCCGCTGTCGCAACTACATGGGTTACTCTTCCGATTAGCAGCAAGGGATCTTTTTTATTTGCGCTTCCCACAGGCAGGATAGCACAAACCATGGCCTTTGTTGAACCAGTTATGGATCACTGGTCGGTGCAAGTGGTTTACACCTACCCATTGAGCCTTGCGGAGCACTCACTCAGGGTTTGGAGTCGGTATCTGGATTAAAAATCCCATGGCTTGACTGGGATCCGAACCCAGTACCTACCAGCCTGTAGACCGATGGCCTAACCACGACGCCACCGAGGCCGGTGTCATGTTTAGATGCTAAACCTCATGATACCTTCATATCCCACTGCACCGTGTTTTTGTTTTCTATAATACAAATTCAAGTTTCTTTTGGAGGCTGGTATATAACTGTCTCTCAACCTTGCAGTGAAACACGATATTTTAGCGTTAAAAATCTACCCATGTTAAAATCAGTACACAACAGAACCCCTCTAAAGAGGATACCCGTTAAAACCCAGTTTTTTTTCTTGGTCCCACAAGTTTCTGGTTTAGACGGGTTTCTTTGTACAAACATGTCCAGTGGCAGATATATGGGAGGACCCAGGGGCCCTCCCCTCTTAAATTCTGCGACAGATCTAATGTTAAAAAAATTAAATTAAATTTACGTTGGAAAATCTGAGAAATCGCTTCGAGAACATTTGTGGCATTCAGCCACATGTCATTGCCCCCCCCCCACCCCCCCACACTGGATTTTCTGGATCCACCACTTTCTTTATTTAAATGTACTGAAAACTACCAGCATGAATATGAATAATAAGTATCTTGCAGGTTTCTTTGACAGGGAGGTACAGAGGGTGAAATAAGGTACCCTGAAATGGGGTGCCAATCAACTTTACCGTTTGATTATATACTGTATTTGAAATCCCAAACACACTGGGGTTCAACTTTCAAGATGGATGTACCGGGTAATATTACAGTGTAATCAACTTTACCGTTTGATTATGTACTGTATTTGAAATCCCAAACACACTGGGGTTCAACTTTCAAGATGGATGTAATATTACAGTGTAATGGATACAACAATGGCTTATTTTTAAGTCTTGCATGAAAAACAGTTTAGCACTAAGCTGTCTCCCCCAGCTCACAGAATATAAGATTCCAGGATTTGTTTAATGAAATCTAATTTGAAATTCACAGCACTACAATTAAAATTAATATTTTTTACAAACAAACAGAAATTTTTAAATCTCAAAATATGAAGTAACAGTTATCGACAAGTTAAAATAAAATGTACTATTCCAACTTGACTTCTTCACATCAAAATTGCCCCCCCCCCCCCCCCCCCCCCCCCCCCCCAACAAATGTGCACAAGTACACAACAGTTACTGTAATAAGGTACAATTCATGGTTGCATTTATATGAAAATGTTGTGCATCACTGTACTGGTGATAACTATTATTTGTTTAATTTCAAACTATACAGATATGAAAAATGAAAGAAATATGTTCCATCACCAGTTTCTTAAAGGCATATTGTCACAGATTTAAGGACCTGTTTTTGTTTTTTAAAAATGGACTATAAATTAAAATTACATACATTTGGAATACCAAACCTCGCTACTGTATCACCCAAAACTATTTAATTTAACCACAATGGACGGAAATCCATGTCATCTCTCTCGTCAATTTTTTTTTTTTTTTTTAATCTTTGAACTTTACTGAGCCGAAAAAAGCAGATAATTCAACCAGACAAGAATGGCAACTACTTCAACATTAGATAATTAATGTATGAACTATCATTAGATAATTAATGTATGAACTATCATGAGATAATTAATGTATGAACTATTAAATGAAGTAGATTTTTAAAAATAAGCTGGTATTTTTCTTGGTATTCCAATATTAATTACAACTGTAATTAAACATACAACTGTAATTAAACATACAACATACAATCAAGAATATCTTTAAATCCCTGTGTTTCTTGTACATACACATTATTTATGAATTAAAATGATGCATTAACGAAGGCTAGAAACGGACAGGAATAAAGTTCTAATCAAATACACTACATGCTTCAGGGCTCAAAATTCACCTAAAAATATGATGGCCCCCCAAATAATAATGGATGTTGGCAAATTATGGTGGCTCATATCTTATAGCTATAAAGATGATCACCCACATATTATTTGGGCGACTAACACCATTATTTTTTTTAATATTTAAATCGCCCAAACGGGACATTGGTGGCATTTGGC
This sequence comes from Gigantopelta aegis, assembly GCF_016097555.1. Classification (NCBI taxonomy): domain Eukaryota; kingdom Metazoa; phylum Mollusca; class Gastropoda; order Neomphalida; family Peltospiridae; genus Gigantopelta; species Gigantopelta aegis. Next base: position 5,964,046 of record NC_054709.1, read on the forward strand.
GACCTGACCTTTTCAAGCCCCGATGCTTTCAAATGATTAAATTCAATAGCAGCTTTTGATCTTCATCTTGCTTTTCATAGGAATCCATGTGTGTGTGTCTGTATGTGCATGTGTGTATATATATATATTTGTGTGTACAACGTATATAATATATAGAGAGAATTCCTGATTTTCAAAAGTGATAATATATAAAGCTTATGTTTTTAGCGATGTTTGCTTTACACATTGTTTAAAAAAAAGCAACACTAAAAGCCAAATTTACAAATCCAGTTTTTTCACATACACAGGTGTAACTACATACATTTACAGAGCTTAAACAGCTGTGTTTAAGAAAAACAGGCTTTGTATATTCGGTCCTACAAGTCTAATCTCTAGACTAATTTCTAGAGGTGCTTCCCAATTTCTAGTTCATGTATTTGCTTTAATATTTAAATCAGAGATGCAAAGATTGCTTCCCACTCACCAAAATTAATTTCAAGCTTTGATTAATAATTCTTGGAAAGTGAACTTAAAATACGTACAGAACTAACTTTTTACTAAACATCAGATTGAAATTGTAAATACTAAGTTCCATGTCATTTTTCATACTTGACGCTTATCATTCCAAATGTGCTGAAAAGATTCAATTAACTGTTAAGAACCGACTTCCGTGTGATTATGAAATGAAATCTGTTGCTACTAGGGTTATTCTAAATTGGCTCGAAGTTGTATTTTTCTTATAAAAACTTGCTTTTAGAATAAGTAGGCTAAAATCGAAAGCCTGTGTTTATAGATAGATGTCCAGACCTGTATTCAACTGAAAGAATGCCGAAAAACATGAAATATATTGAACATCTTTAAAGTTTTTATGTATAACTTGGGACTGCCACAAACAGTAACTTATGTGTGTGAAGTTAAATTCCACCGTTTTATGTGAACCGATCCAGGGCTAGCTCTGGCACTCGCCAAATTCACCAATTGCAAATTTTAAATGCAACTGACGAATTTTACTTTGATTTTGCGAAATAATTTTTAGTAATAATTGATATTATGTTGGATAATAACTGGATTCTGCAATTTTTTAAGATTTAACAGATAATTTGGCGAAAGTTTCTACTCGCCCAGAGCTAACCCTGTGATCCCAAAATATGAAAATTCAGTGTTGCAATCCCTTTAGGAACAGTTCTGCAAAGAACCACATTTGTAACTGCTAAGTCATTAAACTTTAACATTTAGAACAAAAATGGCCAGGGTAAGAAAATTGCTCATCATACGTGAGTAATCATTAAAAAAAAATTGTTATCATTTCCATAAATAACTCAACCCTGGTATCAAACTCCGCTGACCACGACGAAACCATCACAAGCATGCAGAGAGTTCTTATGTACATAAAGACTTCATACCAAGAAAACAAGTAAACAGAATTAATAAAATATGGTGTTAGTCCTGTAACGCGGAGAACTTGTTTTCCAAACTGAGGTGGGGGCCACGAGCCCGCTGAGAAGAGCTCCCATAGCCTTGCGACTGAACTTCAGGATTACTCCGATTTCTGTGGACAAAAGAAAAGGAAAGAAAATCAGTGTCTACTGTAAACCATGAAAATAATGCATCATGATATTACTGCGTTGGAAGGAAGGAAGGAAATGTTTTATTTAATGATGCACTCAACACATTTTATTTACGGTTATATGGTTTGGGACCACAGATATTGAGAGAGAAAACCCGCTGTCACAACTTAATGGGCTATTTTTTTTCGATTAGCAGCAAGGGGTCTTTTATATGCACCATCCCAGATAGGATAGCACATACCATGGCCTCTGATACACCAGTCGTGATGCACTGGCTGGAATGTTCAATGATAGATTTTTAAATTTAAAATAAACACAGTAAGTCTCGAAATTGTAGGTAATTTTTCAAGAGACAGAAGTATGTAGATACGATCACCTCGTCTTCAGTTAGGACAGAACATACCACACAGCCTCTGTTACACCAGTTGTGGAGCACTGGCTGGAACGAGAAATAGCCCAATGGGTCCACTGACAGGGATCGATCCTAGAATGACCGCACATCAAGGGAATGCTTTACCATGTAGCAGGCTTTGTGCGAAAAAATTACATTTGAAGATCAGTTACAATAAAAAAATTAATTTGAAGACACGTAATAAAGACAAAACCGATAATGAGTGGCCCATTTAGGCGGTTATACGTTTCAAATCCTTTGAAACCGGACACTGCCTTTCAAATTATAAATGACAGTGCTCTTCGTATAATGTTTCTAAGAATTATAAAAAAGTATCCATGTATCCATGAACTACCAGGGCGAGACGTAGCCCCAGTGGTAAAGCGCTCACTTGATGCGTGGTCAGTTTGGGATCAATCTACGTCAGTGGGCTCATTGTGTTATTTCTCGTCCCAGCCAGCGATCTACAACTGGTGTAACACACATTTTATTTACGGTTATATGGCGTCGGACATATGGTTAAGGATGACAGATATTGAGAGAGGAAACCTGCAGGGCTCGCGCTGTCGGTAGCCAAATTAGCCATTGGCTAATTTTTTTACAAAAAATGGCTAATAAAATTTGCAAGTGGCTAAAATTTTGGCTAAGCCATTTTCTGTCTTCTGGTGTGAACAAACGGTTACATAATCTATCCGACACCTCAAACATTCAATTAGCGTAATAGCGATCTCGCGACCGGTAACGAGAAACGGCGTCGTGCAGAATACAGCGTAGGCCTTATAATGTTTGCTTATTTTAATAATCACGGTTATTAATTTTAACGGCATGCATTCAACATGTATGAAAGCAATGTCTGGAAGATCTGTAATTTGTTATTTTTACTTTGTAAAATCTTTGAACCAAAGTAATAAAAACAGACGAACAATGCGTGTCAATTTGAATACACATGCCAGTTCAGGGCCAAAAGACATGAACATGCAGTATTTAAATTATAGAAATTGCAGTTAAATGTACACTGAATAAAATTAGTTTACAATAATCATATTTGTTAGATAATTTTAGATATAAATTTGTAAGACTGTGAGGTGACATTTAATAAGTTAGCTGGATTTTAAAAAGACCGTAAATATTAATTTTATTAAAGGATTTGTTACTGTGGTGAAGTCAGCATTCTTAGCCGAGGTATTTTATAAGCAGAAATCACAACAAGCATTTAACACGACGCTGAAATCAACAGCAACAACATGGCACAAATTATGAAATCGTTTGGGGTGGGCAATTGATGGGTCACTTAAAAAAACCCAACAAAATCCTAACTTATTTATTAAACTAACATAAAGATTGCTATTTAAAGAAATAATGAGTTCTATATATATAAAAAAAGCTCTCAAATTTTTATTTGGGAAAAAGTGAAGAAAGAAAAAACACCACCATCCATAAACATCCACCCACCCCCATATCTCTGTATGTTTGTTAATTTAATGTCATAGTGGGGATGGGTGTATGGGGTACTGGCTTCAAACTCTGAAGATATTGCTTAACCCCATCCCAACTGAAAAATCGAAGTCATATATTAACTGCAAATAACCCCATTGAGGTTTTGTTATTCCTATTTATTCCAGTTTGTACACAATTAGCTGAAAAAGATACATTTTCATATTCATATATACTCTATATATGCAGTACTGCGTAAAACAAATTTGGCTAAAGCATTTTCAATACGGCTAATAAAAATTCCATTTGGCTAATATTTTGGCTACAAGAATTTTTGATCCAGGGTGAGCCCTGAACCTGCTGTCTCCACTTCATGGGCTACTCTTTTCGATTAGCAGCAAGGGATCTTTTATATGCACCATCCCACCCCGGTAGTAGGGGTGCATAGTAGGTGGTTACAAGCGCCTCTTAACAATGCGAGAAGTAACTAATGAACATTCCCTAAAATGGTCAGACTAAGCCCACAGCTAAAAGCTGATGGGGAATGGCATGTGTGTGGCACAGATAGCCACAAGAGACAAGCACCTGTCGCGGTTGGAGAGACAAGGAATGGGATGTGGAGAGCGAAAGAAGTTGAAAGACAGGAAGAGTTGCCAGATCAGGAAAAAATGAGATGGAATTCAAAGAAGAGAAAGGAATGGGGGCAGTATGATGTTTTTAAATAAAATAAAGGGAGGGCTAGAGGCGACTGAAGGAAGGAAGGAAATGTTTTATTTAACGATACACTCAACACATTTTATTTATGGTTATATGGAGTTAGACATATGGTTAAGGACCACACAGATATTGTGGGAGGAAACCCGCTTTCGTCACTTCATGGGCTCTCTTTTCGATTAGCAGCAAGGGATCTTTTATATGCACCATCCCACAGACAGGGTAGTAAATACCACGGCCTTTGATATACCAGTCGTGGTGCACTGGCTGGAACGAGAAATAGCCCAATGGGCCCACAGATGGGGATCGATCCCAGACCGACCACGCATCGAGCAAGCTCTTTACCACTGGGCTACGTCCCACCCCGACTGAAGACCCCTCCCCGAACTTACGATTCTGAACGTCCTCCTCCAAGCGTGGGGAAATCGTGCTCACTGCTTATATTAGGAGCCTCTTTCTTTCTGCGTGAGTTCATGCGATCTCCCGATCCACCAGCCATCGCAGCAGCACGGGCGCCAGGTGGCACATACTTCTTGGGTTGCTGCGGAGTTGTCTCCTCCGCTGGTTTCTCTTCCTCCTTCACAGGAGATGGTGGCCTTTGTTGTGACTGAGCTGTAGCACAATATAATAGTAATAATAATAATTAAAAATAGTTTAATATTGAGTCTATAGTAGCAATATCACATTTTAAATAATAACAAGTTTAAAGTGGTGATGTTCCATTTTAATAGAATTATTTAAAGTGCAAATGTTAACAACACCACTAGAGCAGATTGATTTATTAACTATTAGTAGCAAGGGATCTTTTATATATGCATCTTCTCATAGCTCTGCCACTCGCCAATTGCAAATTTTGAAAAAAATTGGCAAATTAAATTTTAATTTGGAGAAAAATTATTGTGTTATAATTTATATTTTGTTGGAAAATAGCTATAGGTTTGGCATTTTTTAGATAATTTGGCGAAATTTTCTGATCATACAGAGCTATCCCTGCACAGACAGGGTCCACTGGCGGGGATCGATCCTAGACCGACCGTGCATCAAGCGAGTGCTTTACCACTGGGCTATGTCACGCCTCTTGGCTAATGAAATACCGTATTTTCCCATGTATTATGCGCACCGGTGTATAATGCGCACTCCCCACTTTGAACGTTTATTCCAAGAAAAAAAACATAAACCACAATATAATGCGCACCGTTTTTTTAAACCACAAAATCGACAGTGAATGCAAGATGTACCATTTTCCCCGTCACCAAAATTAACAAAAAGCGAAAGAAGCGGTATATTCAAGAAACAAAACTTAAGTTAGGTATTTCAGTAGATAGACCTATATGTCACATTAAATAAAGGCTAGTACTTGCGTACTTACATGTCACAGACTCACACGTGTATAAATCAAAACAGTTATATACACTGTAAATTACTACCGGTAATAAATATATGAAAACAAAAATATAGCATATTACATTTCGTTCTCGTGGCTAATGTGAATGCGCAAGATTTCTAAATTAATAATAGTATGGTATATTTCCGGTTTGCCGGAAATGGCCGAATTAAATCTCGTGGAAATTAAAAGTATTTACGGTCCAGTTTTGTCATTTTTGTGTACTTTTTAGCGAGGTATGGATACTTTTGTAGATTTATTTTGCATGTATTACAACCATCACAAGTGAAAAGCGATTTTTAAGAGGGTATTGGCGTTTCGTTGTAATGAACACTGTCATTAACCTATAAAGTACCGTAAACTACCAATCGGTGATTTTTCATGGGTGATCGCTGGACATTTTTAAAAGATATTTTTTCTATTGCTATGTATAGTGTGCACCCCCATTTTTAACCTGTATTTTCTGGGGAAAAAGTGCGCATAATACACAGGAAAATACGGTAAAAGGAAAGAAATGTTTTATTTAACGACGAACTCAACACATTTTATTTACGGTTATATGGCGTCAGACATATGGTTAAGGACCACACAGATATTGAGAGGAAACCCGCTGTCGCCACTTCATGGGCTACTCTTTTCGATTAACAGCAAGGGATCTTTTACATGCACCATCCCACAGACAGGACAGTACATACATGGCCTTTATTACACCAGTTGTGAAGCACTGGCTGGAACGAGAAATAGCCCAATGGGTCCACCGACAGGGATCGATCCTAGACCGACCACACATCAAGTGAATGCTTTACCATTTGATTGTGGCAAGCTGTATGAGTTACTTACCAGGTTGCGGTCCACCCTGTAACCAGGGAACCTGACTGCCTCCCTTTCTTTCTTTTATTTCTCCATCCTCTCCTTGGACTTCCTCTTCCTCCGCCTCCTCTTCTTCTTTACTGCAATTTAAAGGAAAGGAATGTTAGTCTAACGGCATCTCAGCAGATTTTTTTTGTAACTAGGACTGTTTGGTGCCTAATATAATAGTATGGCTATGTTAGGGATTGATATTAATATGAGAATGCCCGAATCGCAATTCGAGTTCCTTGAATCACAATTAGGGATTAAGCTGTTGCTTGACAAATCACCAAACGCGAATTAAAGTTGAATTTAGCGAATGGATTTCTTTTTTCAAATTTTTTTATTTGGGTTGGTATGGGTTTAAAACGTAATAATATGGGGGTTTCTTAATATGAATTTTAACTTTATTCAATATGAAGTCATGCCAATTCATCGTCTTCCTTTTGACGCAAACAGACTATATACATGGTTATTATTATACATACGTTATTATTCAACAAAGAAAAATGTAGTTTAGATTTTTGCTGTGCAGTTAAATTGGAGGGGTAGTTGAATTTGAGATGGGCCAGAAAGATTTTTCTTCAACAGGCCCTGCTAGCGACCATGATTTTAATGTTTATTATCAATCTTGTATATTCTATTACTAATTCGTTCAAAAGCTAATACGAAAATCGTGTCATTTATAGATGTACCACCATTTTTGCTGTCTGGCTGAATGAAACTTGAAATTGGCAACTGGTTGTCTAAGCAAGTTCGTCAAGTTGCTAATATTTTGTGGGTTTAAACCTAAGCCTTGCAAAATATATGTAACATAATTATTATCAGGGGTGGAATTTCTTCAACTGTAAAAAAGAGGAAATGTAGAGGGGTCCCGGAAATTCTTGAAATCCTAGGTTAAAATCTGTGCCATCTGAGACATTTTGGAGGAAAGGACGATTAAAATGCGAGGAAATGTAATGTTCCATGAGAGGAAAACAGCTGATCCGAGGAGAATTCCCACCCCTGTCTGTAACAGTATGTGATAAAGCTATATACAAAATTTCATCTCAATATCTCCTAAGTTCAAGGGCCATAACTCCATCAAAAATGGGTAAATTACCATGAAAGTTAAACTTGATCATTTAACAGTATATGATACAGCTATGCAAAAAAAAGAAGAAAGAAGTGTTTTATTTAATGACGCACTCAACACATTTTATTTACGGTTATATGGCGTCAGACATATGGTTCAGGACCACACAGGTTTTGAGAGGAAACCCGCTGTCGCCACTACATGGACTACTCTTCCGATAGGCAGCAAGGGATCTTTTATTTGCGCTTCCCACAGGCAGGATAGCACAAACCATGGCCTTTGTTGAACCAGTTATGGATCACTGGTCGGTGCAAGTGGTTTACACCTACCCACTGAGCCTTGCGGAGCACTCACTCAGGGTTTGGAGTCGGTATCTGGATTAAAAATCCCATGCCTCGACTGGGATCCGAACCCAGTACCTACCAGCCTGTAGACCGATGGCCTGCCACGACAGCTATGCACAACCAAAAAAAAACACATATGCAAAAATATATGTGGGACAGACAGAAACGACCAATATGAAACCTAAGTCTCCCCTGGATGGACTGGAAGGGGACTAATAAGGAAATTACTGAGTGTACAAATACAGGTAATCGTAATACAGTTGACCGCCTTGGGACAAAGTAAAAAATCCACTTTTAATGGGTATCCAGTTTAGGGAGTTCTATTATCTTACGATATTTAAAATGGGAACGATTAAAATGTCCTGTTTTGGGGGTGAATTCCAGTTTTAGACTTCTTTTTTTTCATTCCTAAACATACCTTGTTATTTGTAAATTCTGTATTCTAAGTCCAGAGTAATCCTTCTCCTTCTCTTCCTCAAAATCTTTCCATTCATCATCTTCCTGTTAGACAAAGTTTAAAAATAAATAAGAAATCAACTATATAAAACACAGGTTTCATTATCTTTGATAGTAGGAGGCTGCCACAGGCAACTACACGTATATAGATCTGTATATGTATAATCACAAAATTTTATTTCGAAAATTTTACATAACACTCATCATGGGTCATGAAAAAAAAAAAGTTTTGGCTTTACACAAAATATTGGGAATTTTCAGTTTTGATTTCAAAAATGCCGTATTAAACTAAGTTATTATTTATGTCTGTACTTGTATTTATTCAAATTAATATATCTATTTTACATCATGAAATGTTATGAGGGAAGTTGTGTTTATCAAGTGTTATGCACTGTCTGGCATGGCAATAGTAGTTATTTACTAGCCAAACATTGAATATCACTAGCCATGGGAGTTGGGCTATCATAATCTAGAAGCCCTGTGGCATGGCAATAGTAGTTATTTACTAGCCCAACATTGAATATCACTAGCGATGGGAGTGGGACTATCATAATCTAGAAGCCCTGTTTACATATTTGACAATAATTGGAATTACATGTATGAAACTATGTATTCAGATTGGAAATGTTTTTACTCCAAACTTGGGAATAATAATAAAATATAAAAAAACAGAACCCAAGTTGAGGAATGGCACTCCTGGCAATGTTCGAGATTAATTTTTTTGGCCAGTATCCCAGTTGGATACTAACGTTTCAAAATCTGGTATCCCACCTGAGAATTTAATATTATATGGTATCCCGGTGGGATACTGGGTTCTTGAAGTCTGGTATCCAAAATTAAATTCTGGTATCCCCGGGATATCGGGATACTGTTAATCTCGAACACTGCCTGGTGATATGTACATTATTAGTGAAAATAATCCAGAGTGGTGCATGGATCAGATGGAGAAAAAAAATTGATAGACATGATTAATTGTTCCCCATACCAGGGTTTAAGCTGTCATTTGCCAATTCGCCAAATACGAATTAAAATGAAATTTTGCGAATATATTTTATTAACAAATCACAAAAAGCCAACTTGAAAATCACATGCTATTTTTTATTTATCGGCTTATCGTTGTTTTGACTTTCGGTTCTCCAGATTTATTTACGTTTTGTGTAATTCCCACCTACATCTGTGCGCACATACATGGTCAGGGCTCGAACTTGTCATTGTTGAAATATAAATTGACATAGGTCAGGAACATCATTGGGTTAAGCTCCTCAATGATGGCAAAATATTTACACCTGGTGAACATCAGCTGCCAGTATATAACATCAGTACATTTAAAATATGTTTACATACAGCAAAATAACCTTTCGGTTTTATTATTTGCTGTAAAAGTCTTCTTTCTTGTCCAATTGCCATGGGCAGGCTTTTAAATTGCTGTCGGTGGCCCATTTCACCCACAGCAATTTTGCTTTTAAATTGCCGTGGGAGACAAATTCTTAAGTTCGAGCCCTGCATGGTTCATTCGGATGACCTCAAGAGTCCGTACTCATCAGCATCGCCATCAATTGGAATATCTCAGTATTTTTTGTTACGTATGATTCGATTACACTTTGGGCAATTTCAGGTCTGACATTTACATCTTTTCGAGTTTTAGCTTTACTGGGAGGGGTGGGGGGCACAACCCATATTTTTATCTTATTTTATATCTAAAGAATAGGGAAGAAACCTGTATACATTTTTGTTCTCAAATGCAGGGCACAATATTTCACGAGAACCATTGTTCTGTTAGTGCAGGGTTCATACACTTTATCAGTAACCAAATTCCATGACTTTCCATGACTGTTTAAAGAAAGAAAGAAATGTTTTATTTAACGACGAACTCAACACATTTTATTTACGGTTATATGGCATCAGACATATGGTTACTGACCACACAAATTTTGAAAGGAAACCCGCTGTCGCCACTACATGGGCTACTCTTTCCGATCAGCAGCAAGGGATCTTTTATTTGCGCTTCCCACAGGCAGGATAGCACAAACCATGGCCTTTGTTGAACCAGTTATGGATCTCTGGTCGGTGCAAGTGGTTTACACCTAGCCATTGAACCCTTGCGGAGCACTCACTCAGGGTTTGGAGTCGGTATCTGGATTAAAAAGCCCATGCCTCGACTGGCATCCGAACCCAGTACCTACCAGCCTGTAGACCGATGGCCTAACCACGACGCCACCAAGGCTGGTCCATGACTGTTTAAAGGCATTTTCCATGACCTTTTGAAAGATTTTTTTTTACAATCCTCGACTAAATCTATAGAAATTTTCCTGTATGAAGTCACTCACTCCAATGTGATTTGTTGGTTTACAGGCAATCTTTTTCAAAAATGGCAGAATGGAGGAAATAAAAATGACTTTTAGATTGTTTTTTTGACATTCTCTCAAAATCAGTTTTACGCAACCAAAATGTTCTACATGTATGAGTCCTAAAGACGAATTTCAGGGCTAGAAAAAAAAGTTACATGCACCATTAAAATTCTGCATGCACCAAAAATAAGGCAACTTCGTTTGGGGTTTTTTACACGAAGCTATTCGGAATTATTCAGCAATACCTATATTTATTTATTAACAGTACCGGAACGTTATACATCTGCGTTTATTACTGATTTTTGAACAAATGTGAAAATTTCACCCAACGTAAAGGCCGTACAGAAATCTATAATAGGCCTATTACAAAAACGTACGAATATTTGTGTTTTGTATTAAGCAAGTTATCAACTTTTTCAACTCGATAAGATCTTTTGGTATAATATAAATTAGCCATTGTTGTAAGTAGGATTATGGGATACAAAATGGATGCGCCCATAAGATAAAAGTTATCGTTTTCATGTGGCGAACAGATTACGAAATGCATACGCAAAATTCAACAACTTGAGTCTGAATCTGGTAGACAACAGGATACTAGTATACGCAATACACAGTACTTGAAAAATATTAGCATGCACCGCGTGCACCCAGTTTTAAAAGTTACATGCACACACAAAAATCAGCATGCACCGGTGCATGTACTAACACTGCATTTCGAGCCCTGAATTTCCATACTTTTTCCAAACCAACTCACAAAAAAGGTATTTTTGGGGCATTTCACGGTAATTTTTTGTGACGGACGTGACATTTTGACACCATAAAACTACATTTCTACAAAAACTTGTATGTACTTTTCTCTACATTTTGTGTTAATAGAAACCATATGCATGATGTGTATTTCACCCAAGAATTTTTTTATTTTGTACTAGTATTTTTGGAATAAATTACATATTAATGAGTGTGACGGACGTGACATCATTTGGACACAAGATATTTTTGTTCAAGTTCAACCAAGAAACTCTGCTCTCCAATTTCTTCTATTTTAAATCCCAAGTATCATTTTGTTAGGTCACCAGGTTGTTTTACAATGACATACAAAGAAAATAAACAGACAGTTGATATAATTTAATAATCAATAATTAATCAAGAAAGGTACTGTGACGGACGTGACATGACATTTTGTCAATCAACCAAGTTACTTCATAAAATTATAGAAATAATGATACAAAACACAGTAATGATATCTGATTGAACTATTTAATGTAAACAAAATCATAGCTATACATGTATATAATATACTGGTAGAATAAAGGCAACAGCTGACTGAAATGTATTATGGTGAATTAATGAATTAATTTTTTGAAAATGTTGTACAATAAAGTAAAATTAAAATGAAAACATACATGTACATGTGTATCTCATATTTCCTCTAGAAAATCCAAGCACATTAAAATATCTAAGTTAAAAGCAAGTTAAAATGTTCAATGTTTCTTCATGCAATATGATTCCATACATTAATCTTTCAAATTTCATTTTCTTTGTTCACAACACTTGTTCACTTAAAAATCCTGGTTTTTGTCAAGTTCATTCTATCACTGCTACACTCTGAGGGAATATGTATCTTTCGCGATTATCCATAGGTGTTGGGAGTACTTCCATAACTTGATTCTTCATTACCCAAGTTTTATCCTCTTTCTCTGGAAAGGCAAAAATCTTTTTACTGCTTTCTTTTGCACGAAGAAAGGAGACCTCTATTTCTGAACCATCAGTATCTGTTATCAGTCCAGCAAAAATGTTGATTGACTTCCTGGTTTTAAAACTTACAAGTGCAAAAGAACCAGTATTAATATTGTTCACATAAGTTTCCTCAGCTGCATCACTGGATGATGTTGAAGGCTGTACCTCAAAGTTTTCTTCAGCTGTATCATTGACTTCATCATTCTCCATGTTTTCAAGATTGGGGAGAATCTTGCATCTCTTCATATCTTGGCTAGGGTTTAAAAATTGGGAATTTGTAGCACCTGCAATTGTACAATTATCCACTGGCTTCACAAAGTGAATCGCCAGGGTGCCTGGTAACGCTTGACAGTTTCGCCAGCGGTTTGGAAGATGAGCAGAGTGTTCCTTTATTTCAGCTTGACTCACATAAAGAAGATTTATGGTTTTGTTTTGGGTTTTTTGCTACCTCATAGAAGTGAAAAGCTGTATTCACCACCACATTCCCTTTTAATACTTCTCTCCACACACTACGTTTGGTCTCCCCACCGATGCCGTCTACTGGTCCCTTACCGTGTGCAGTGGCAAAGAAATTCCAGTCTCAAGAACAGTTGAAATCTCCTTTGTGGTACAACATGTTGCAAAAGTTGAATCGATTTTTAAATTGAGATCCAGCTCCATCTGACCAGTAGTGTACATGTTTTATTTCCCAAGGAAGCTTTACCTGAACATCTTCCAGAATAAACTTGTTGAACACATACACACGGTGTTTGTCGTGTGTGAGTTCATCAGACACAATGCTGTAGGATTGATGCTTCAGCTCCGAGTTATCAGCCTCACGGAAGTACACAATTGCAGTGAAAACCGTTACTTGTTGTGAGCACCAATGTGCAGCCATGATTTCCCCATGCTGTTTGGCAGCATAATTCTCAGAAAAGTCTTCATGAATAATGATATCCCCTACCGGAAGATGACTTTTCAAGTGACGTAATTCTGCATGTTGTCGCTTGGCATTATACTCATGTCTGGACAGAGTAGAAAGCTGCTTGTAGAGCTCAGACTTTGCAGACAGCATGTCACCATCACGAGGCAGTTTTTGAACCTTCCCATCGCACGTTTCCCATTGGTAATATTGAAGTGTTTGTTTCATATCCTGGTCATCAAAGTGTATGTTGAGATTGGTTACACCACAGTCATTACACTCTCTGTCAACGCACTTTTCACTAGTTGCATCACAGTGTCTGCGATACTAACTTGTCAATCTGGACAGGAAAGGCATGTAAAACCTTTCCTATACCTTGTGCTACTAAGCTTGCATTTTCGTGATATTTGCACATGCAAACTTCTTGATCCCTTTCGCTTAGAGGTAAGACATAAGCAGGCCTGAATTCACAAAATTTGGTAAGACCAACTAGGTTGTCTGGGTTTTCTTTCAGGTAAAGCTGATGTGCTTCTTTAAGGTTCATTGTCAGGATTCACTTCTGTTTCTTTTCCTTTGTTCCACAAGGAAGACGCACTGTAATGCACTCTTTCCTCCCAGGGCACATGCGGCTGATATCATCTTGAAGGTAGTAGTTCTCAACACATGCCTTTGTTTCATCTGATATTTTATCACTTCTTAGTTCTCTTGACTCATTCAATAGTCGTCTTTTCACTTGTGGTTGGTCTACAAAATCTAAAATTGTTTTCCTTTTGGAAGGCGTGAGACCTTGGATAAGTCGCCCTACGACAGCTGCTTCCTTCCGAGGAGAATTAGGTAGCATTCTTTTGACGTGAGACACAGCTTTACCCTGTGTTGCTTGAACTGGAATAAATCAGATTTTTTTGTTGTCTTTCTGGGGTGCAGTTTTCAGTAGCGGAGGCTTTTTTCAGTTGTCTTTCCTTGCGTTTACGCTCTCTGTTCCCTTTGCATACTTCTTTCTTTTGTGATTCATTCAATTTCTTGTTCAGTCTCTGTAGTTTTTTTTCGCTCTCTGTCTTTATTTTTTGCCTCCTAATTTTTTGCTGGATCATGTCTTACTTTTTCTCTGTGTTTTCGTTGTCTCTCTGCATCTGGTTGTGGCATGATGACTGTAGCCAAGAACTACTGAACTAGTATGTACAGCAGGTTGGTTGCTAGTTGTTATCATGTTTATGAACCTAACTACATGTATAGACAGAGTTCAAACTGGTAAACAAACCCATGTAAGCCCAGAAATCAGTGCATACATGCATATATTTTATACACTATACAAAGCAAGTGACTCTAATGAAAGAAAACCTCAAATTTGTGGCAGAATCCCATTAAGGGTGTCCAGGTGAGAATACATGTAACTATTTAACAAGATTTGCAGTTAATGGGAAAACAATATGTTCACACATTCTACTTTGGCTCATAGTGTAAAAATTAACGAGTACAGCCACATTAAAGGGATTAACTGGCTACTATGACTAGCTCTGCTGGTACATGTGTACAGGTGGTTAATCCACTTAAATCTTGTAACAACATGTGCTTCAGTTAGTATCTTAGCATGGATCACTTACTTTTGTAATGAATAATGTGAAGAACACCATTTAATCAATCAAAATGTTGGGAAATTTATATTCGTGTGTCACGTCCATCACAAAATGTAATTTCAAATTTCATCAATTTCACATAAGATTTTTCAAAATCAAATTCTTCATCTTTTTAAATGCACAAAGAAGAAGGAAAATATATGAGTTTATATTTTTAACTTTTGTTACTTTGAAAAAACCCCACAACTTTTGTATCAAAAACGTGACGGACGTGACATTTCAAATTAAAAATAAAATTCAAATCACTAATTAAATAATTTATTGCTAAAAAAATTATGCACATCTCACAAGGGTATGGAGGTTTCTATGAATATGGTAAAGAATTTTTTTATTCTACATTTTTAATAAAAATACTGAAGAAAACAGAATGTCACGTCCGTCACAATTTTTATTTTATTTTGCCCCAAAAATGCCTACAAAGTCTCCCTGATGTAGTTTATATGTCCAAATTTTGCATATTCAGGACCCTTATGATGTTTATGTTCAAATGATATAAAGTTTTGAATAAAATTTAATGATTTATATTTTCATAGTAGTGGACCAAATACCATGAAATGCCCCTTTACCATACTTTTTCCAGGTGGAAAATGGATTTTCAAAATGCCATAATAATTGTCAAGGTTTTCCAGACTCCGTACGAACCCTGAATTTATGGGAAAAATTTAAATTGTTTTTATTTTTATTAAGATAATTAATGAGAATGATAGGCAGAGGGTTATATGTAAAAAGTTTTTTTTGTTTAATGACACCACTAGAGCACACTGATTTATTTAATTTTATGTAAAACATTTTGACAGTCTTAGAGAGGAAACTCACACTTTTTTTTATTAATAGCAAGGGATCTTTTACATGCACCATCCCAGACAGGATAGCACATACCATGATCTTTGATATACAAGTCATGGTGCACTGGCTGGAATGAGAAATAGCCCAATGGGCCCATCAACGTGGATCAATCCCAAACTGACTGTGCATCACCACTGGGATACATCCCGTAGAGGGTGATAGATGAGAAAAAATTATCAAGGGTTCAAGCTGTAAATTGTTCCATGTAAACTGACTGTGAATATTTTCTTTTTTTAGTCCATTTTCAATTTGTTATCTTCACATATCGTACCGTCATACAATTTCGATCGACATATGTTTTCGATACTTTGTTTGTAACTGCATGTATCGCGAGATTATGCGAGATATTACGTCACTATCAGCCTAAACATAAACAACGAAGTGTCTTTTACTTCACAATATTAAAAATGCTTCAAGTCAAGCTGCCAACTTTATGTTTTAATTATAATACCATAAATAGTGTGCATGTTATCAGTTTTTCGTAATGCAATATTTTGGTACTAATGAAATGCCTCACATAGCGAAATCCAGGTATCACAAATCCCTGCAAAGTTATCGTCTGCAACACTGACATCTGACCTGCCAAAGTTCGACGATATACCACGTGATCATTACACTGAACAATAACATTTATGGAAGGCTAGTTGGGTTACCTCTTATGTCATTCACAGCAAAGATCTTTTCGGTAATTTCTGGTGGGGGCATGTTTACATGTGCATTTACATTTACTACAAATAAAGTTGGTTTGGTGGAATTAGATTTTTGAAAATATATAGTTCTGTGTCTCTGTCAGAGTACTTAAGGTGACAGTCTGAATTTAGGTGTCGTTGATACGTATAACAAGAGGATTAGACATTAGCCTATGACGAAAATATAATGTAAATATGTTTTAAATGAACACTGTCTATTGGTCTGAAGATTATTCAATATTTTTTTACAAGTTACAAACATTATATGATTTTATGTTCAAAAGAAGATTTTGATGTAAATTATTGCACGGAGTATAGACCCTTCACTACCATAAAAAGGACAAAAATAGACAGCCAATGAAACTATCGAAAACATATGACGTTTGTGAAAATATAGTGGAAACACCTGTACGACTTAGCAGCTAGTGTTTTTGGAGGAAAATTTGGTGTTCATGGGAAATTATCTCTGTTTTTCACAATAAACTAATGTGACTTGAGAAAGGTAAAGTAGTACCGTATGTACGAAGTTTTGTTTTTATTATATTTTAATTTTTTGCTTATCGTATCGAAAACATATGACGCCAGGATACATATGTGACATTTTCAAACATAATTCACCTGTATTGTTCACAATATTTGGTCCTTTTCCCCATACCCTGATCTTAACAGTAAACTCTAAATATATAAGACGTATAGAAATTTTAAAGTTTCGCGGATGTGACAGAAAATAACGACAATATGGGGAAGAATCACGCCGACTGCACAAACTTGACAAAGCAGAACCAGAAGTAATTAAAATAATAACGAGGGATGATAACCTGTTGAGTTATAGCACTTATCAGACCAGACGAACTCAGGGTACTCTGCGTCTTTTGGCTTTTTTCCTTATCTTTCTTCTTCTTTTCCTTTTTCGGTTTACTTTCTGAATCTTGTTTTTCAAAGTCGCCGAAAATATTCGGTCGATCAACGGGCGACGATTTTGACTTTGATTTCTTCTTGCTTTTATCTTTTTTAGCGAAGAAATCGTCAAGATTTGTTTCCGCCATGATTTTCTTTCAACAAGCAATTCGAATGTCTGGAATATGTTATGAAATAATTACTGAAGCCAAAACTGGCAATAACACGCAAATAACTTTCCACCATGCAGCCTGCCATGCGCAACGTTTTGTGGAAAGTTACAGCTCCGCAACAAATGTCTACATCCGGTTTAGTTCAGTTTCGGAGAAAAAAAACCCTCCATTATTTTCATTTAAAATATCATAATTGTGATACACGCAGTAATACAAAAGACGCGTAAATGAAATATCAAAGGCAGATATTGCAAGTCATCTGTGAGATTAATATATCATCAAAAAGTTTGAATTAATTAGTTCTTCGTAGACTTTTCGTCCCAAGCGAGTTCGCATCTAGTCAGTTGGCCCCCAACTTTTCCTCCCAACATTTGGTGCGCTCCTTTCACTCTCCCGGAGAGCCAGAGTACTCCGCACAGCAATGGAGTGAACGGGAACACTGCCCAGGACTTATAGTCCAGCAGTAGAGCAGATAACCTGGAAATTTAGTTCCCACAAAGTTTTTTTGCTGTTCTTATATCTTTGGAGGGTGCTGATTAAGAATCTGGATGATGCCACCCTGGCACCCCTGAGCGTTTTGCGTAATATGCAAATTAAGGTGGCCATTACCGAAATTTCATTTCTGTGTCCTAATTCACTTATTATACAAGATAAACGAACAAATGTGGTGTCTACACCTATGTTTTCAGGGTCTCTGATTCAGATTAGGTCATTGCCGAAATGATCCAATAATTTGCATATGCATAATTATGCAAAAGAGGGGCAGTCATTAACAAAAATGCCTTTATACCAAAATCAATTTTATGGTAGATGATATAAGTAGACAAAGTATACTTATACCAAGGTTATCGGGGCTCTAGAGTCAGATTCTGCCATTGCCATTTGACAAAGTGGTCCCAAGATTTGCATATGCTTAATTATGCAAATGAGCACTGTCATAACTAAAACTTGCACGTATGCCTAAACTAAGAAAATTGCACCAGTTATTGGAATTGTCATTATTTGTAACTATGTGCCTGCCTAGCTTATCAGGGTCAGTATTTTGAATCAGGTCAGTGCTAAAGTGGCACCATAAGCAAAATTAGGCAGATTCTACAAATCAGGGATTGCTATTTTTGGAAATGCATTATTTACACTATCCGCTGTGATACTGACCCTGTATATATTCAACACATTGAACAGTTAATCCATGTTTTACATTTAGTCCATCATCAAGTCAATATTTTCATCATCATCATCTTCTCCTGTTTCTGTTCCTTTCTGCATATTGTATGGATTTTGACATTGTGTTCCTCCACGACAGGTACAGAAGAATGTGCATGGTAAGTGCCCTGATCCACACCAACATCTCAGAGAACTACACGGTTCATCAGTGGCACAGCCACAGCGAAGCAACTCTAGGACTTCAGGTGGCGCAAGGGCAACATCTGATGGAAGTGTTTTAGGAGTAAGAGTTTTTGTGGTTTCATCACGTAACCATCCGTATTTTGTGGGGTCAAATGATAGGGGATCTGGTTCAGGGGCCGACTTCCATACTGCTACTTGAATATGTGAGCGGAGAACATTTTCCCTGAATGCCTCATTGGTTGGCGCTATAGATTTTAGTTCTGGTGCTGCAGTTATGTTTTTCTTTCCCATTTTCTTAGACCATATTTCCACTCGAATTTCTTTAGCATCATTTCTCTTATCACAAATATCTATAATGGATTCTTTGAATGTCTTTGCCTCTGGTCATAGATTCACAGTTCGACACAGTAAAACCCTGCGCCAGCGATTTGGATTTTTTTTTATCAATGTCAATGATACATGGTTCACCACAGAATAAACATTGTTCTCTAAAGTCAAAAGATGTTGGTGTTTCTGACCGACGGGATCGTTTTTCCAACGGAATGTCTTGGGTGGGCGTGTGATCAGGATGCCGCTTTAAATGCCGTTTCAAATGTGATTTTGATGTATAAGCTGAGACACAGTCTCGATGACAAAAAACTGTGGCATTTTCATCCTTTGCTAGTAACTGCTCAAGGGATTCATGGCGACCATCCTTGTATACTTTACTGGCTTCAATTATTGAACGCATTCGTTGTTGTCCTGATCTAATCAGTGGCTTGTCGGATTTGCTGTCTTTACACGGCTCAAAGATGCATCGCTCCATCATTATTATTATTGTGACTATTTGTAGTGGTTCTTTCTTGTATTTTGATCAAGACAGACCAAATCTTTGTAGTAAAAACACTGTCCATGTTTTGGTAAGACAATTAGAAAGACTTGTATTTACCTTGGGGTTGGATGTGGAACTTCATAGCCTGGTTTGGTCTGTTCTTTGGGGTTTTCTAAACAGAGTTGACTAAGTGAATTCAAAGGTAATGTGACTTGTGTTACATGTTGGTGCTTGACAGAATAGTTAACATTATACAGTATTAATTCTGTATGTGTAACAGTGTTACTGTATGCCAGTGTTTGCTAAGATGTATTACATTGTTATGTATTAAAGTATTCAGGCAGGCAGGATAGCACAGACCATGGCCTTTGTTGAACCAGTTATGGATCACTGGTCGGTGCAAGTGGTTTACACCTACCCATCGAGCCTTACGGAGCACTCACTCAGGGTTTGGAGTCTGTATCTGGATTAAAAATCCCATGCCTCGACTGGGATCCGAATCCAGTACCTACCAGCCTGTAGACCGATGGCCTAACCACGACACCACCGAGGCCGGTAACCAGTGCACCACGACTGGTACATCAATGGCCGTGGTATGTGCTATCCTGTCTATGGGGTGGTGCATATAACAGATCCCTTGCTGCTCAACCGTAAATAAATTGTTGAGTGTGTTGTTAAATAATTTCCTTCCTTCCTAATTGCTAATAACAATAGGTTAGGCACTCGTACTAAATCGGGGCGGGACGTAGCCCAGTAGCAAAGGCCGTGGTATGTGCTATCCTGTCTGTGGGATGGCGCATATAAAACATCCCTTGCTGCTAATCAGAAAGAGTAGCCCATGAAGTGGCGACAGCGGGTTTCCTCTCTCAATATGTGTGTAGTCCGACGCCATATATAACCGTAATTAAATGTGTTGAGTTCGTCGATAAATATATCCTTTCCTTTCCTTCCCTTTCGTACTAAACCCGTGACCGGTGCGGCGCCGAATAGCAAATGTTGGCTAATTGCGGTTTATACAAAATATATAAAATTTATTATTTCAAACATTGTAGCATAATCAACATAGTCAGTGATGGACTATCATCATCATTGTCGTCTTATTCCGATTCCAATATCATGATTGCTGCAGCAGCCGCTTCCTCAACAGAAGCAGCCATGTTGGTGAAGTAACTTCCTGTTCCAAACTCATTCCTTTCGCTGTCCAGGACAGAACAGTTGGAACATGTCCAGGAGAGGTGAAAGGAGTGCACCCATTGTGTCAAAACCAATTTTGATGTATAACACATTGTCTAGCAAAATCTATTTCACATAAGTTATTCATTTTATAACTTCATTATTTGAAGTCGGCAAAAGAATGCTGCTTTGTGAAGGTTTTAGTTTTCTTGTCAAACCTGATTACTAAAATATGGGAATAATCAATTTGAGGCTTAAAAATATGTAAAACCTTTTTTTTTTATATACATTGTAGGACAAGTTCCCACCCCACTCCACCCAAAAAATATATCACCATCACCACTCCCCCCCCCCCCCCACCCCCCCCCACCCACCCCGACAAAAACACACACACACACACACACACACACACACACACACACACAAAAAACCCAGGTAAAAAAAATAAAAAAAAGAATTAAACAACAACAACAACAAAACAACAAAAAACAACAAAGAGGAACCAAGAAACAAAGAAAGGGGTGGGGTGGAGGGTGAAAAAACGACAAGAAAACGTTCACGATAGCCTTTTTATTTTTACATGTATTCGTAGTACTAAAAAAAAAAAATAAAAAAATAAAAAATAAAAAAATAAAAAAATCAACACCTGATCCCTGACCTATATACTTGAGCATGATTATTTATCTTTGACACTGAACCCAAATACAGTTTCAACAGTATGCGTTCTTTGTGGATTGTGTTGGCTTTTGTCACTGAATATCTCGTTACGTTTTCAGGTAAAAGTTATTGTTTTACCTTAGAGAATAATTGTAACATTAATATAAATTATCTAACAATATGGTGCACGCATAATACTGACTGGTTTCGTGTTCACTCATAAATATTGGTATTTCATGTATTATTGTCATATGTTTCGAGTATTGCGCAGGTATACAAAAGATATCGATTGTGCGTGTCCGTGGGTGTGTTATGAATGTTACCCCCCCCCCCCCCCCCACCCCCTCTCCCTCTCTCTGTCTCTCTGTCTCTCTCTCTCTCTCTCTCTCTCTCTCTCTCTCTCGGTGGGCCCAATGGGCTATTTCTCGTTTCCGTCAGTGCACCACGACTGGTATATTAAGGGCCGTGGCATGTGCTATCCTGTCTGTGTTTGACATCCAAAAGGCGATGATTAATAATCAATGTGCCATGGATGGAGAAGAAGTGTCACGGTATATATACCCCCCCCCCCCCCCACTCACACACACACACTCGAATATATACATACACACGTGCATAAATGCATACATACATACATACACACATACACACATTATATGTGTGTGTATATGTATGTATGTATGTATGTATGCACGTATGCACGTATGTATGTATGTATGTATGTATGTATGTATGTATGTATGTATGCATGTATGTATGTATGTATTAGAGTTTTTTTTGTTGCTTGGTATATAACTGGAGGTTTTTTCAGTTGAAGCCTCGTGTCCGAATCTATTCGTGCATCACAATGCATCGTGTTACTTGTTTGTCAATAGAGGGATGTCATGGCAACGGGCTCAAGTATGTACTTTATTTAATTGTTACTCAATTATAAAAATATTATTGCAACTACTACTACTACTACCACTACCACTACTACCACTACCACCACCACCACCACTACGTCTACTACTACTCCTGCTACTGCTGCTAATACTAATTATTATTATTGTTATTATTATTATTATTATTATCATCATCATCATCATAATTATTGTTCTTATTATTGCTGTTAATATTATACTTACTATTATTGTTGTGAAAACAGTGTTTTGTATTTTCGTTGCCATAGCAACACTGTCATTCCTTAGGCGCTCACCTGGCGACTGTGACGACATACTAATTATTATTATTATCATCATCATCATCATCATCATCATCATCATTATTGTTCTTATTGTTGCTGTTAATATTATACTTATCAATTATTGACCGTCATTGAGGGTAATATCATGTTTTATGGACCGAAGAAATTCATATTGACCGAGGCCGAAATGCGGTCAATAATTGTTTTATTACATAATGTCATCCATAAGACTCGTATATTCCTGCTTTGTTTATCAGAATCAAAATACGCCAACACATAATTTCCCGCAATGCCTTAAAACGAAGGGATTTACTGACGTAACGTAATCCTATGACGTTGTATGACACGCAGTGGAATGCGGAAATAAACAGTTGAAACATTACTAAGACAAAAATCAAATTCGAGACATTATAACCAGCAAGAGTGTCAAAAATAATATTAAAAGCAAAATAAAACACAAAATGTGATAGCCTAAATCTTAACATACATTTATACTGAACAGTTACCGTTTACCTCCAAATGCATTTTTTTAATATAAGAATACAGATATATTCTCATTATGTAATAATAATTACTATTATTACATACCCATTAAATCTTACTATATAAATACAGCTCTGAATACAACTTTCCGTATTCAACTCAACTGCCGGAACTATACCGTATTCAACGATACTATTTTTAGCACATGGTTACCGGGAATGCCCTTCGCGATATCTAAACAAAGTTTGTGCTTGGTTTGTTTAAAATGTTATTTTGTACGACCTGTAAACAGCGTTGTTTGCTTGTTATAGGAATTTGACAGGCGGCAAGGTTAGTAGACTAGTTTTTATTTTAATGTGGCGCAGCATTGTAATAATATAGCTAATTTTGAATTTAAATGACGTCAGTATTCCATTGACGTCACTTTGCATCTCCTTAGGTCTCACTACACAGATGTCATCTGCCATTGAAACACATGTTAAACTGCCCAACTTCAAGCGAAGATTGCCCATAGAACTGGTTCTCGTTGGCACTAACAACATACACCATTGCGAACATAGGCCTACATTATATAAGTGTAGCAGTATCAGATTTTTTCACATTTCTCAAACACAGAAAGGAAAACAGCTACGGGTCGGTCCAGACAATTTATTCGATGTCACACAAAATGAAGACAAGGAAAAACACCCTACAAGAACAATAAAACAACAATAAATATCACATCATAGAATACATATAGAATTCATGTATATGTCACCAAGTAAAATAATTTACGTATACATATAACATTTATATCACAATTTAAGCAAATGTATATCTTTTAATCATATTCATCTCATCATAAAAATAATGTAAATTGAATTATCCTGCTTTAAATCCTAAGTATTTAATGCCAAACTATAAAAACATTTGATAACATAAAACAAATACATATAATAAGTACACTTGATGAACATGACAAATACAACTGGTCATATACCACAATTATACATGAAAAACTGATATTTGATAAACATAATACATAAAAACTCATACCAGGTAGATGACACCTGGGTGTAAGATAAACTGGATTCTCCAGCACACAGAAAGAGAACAGGACAATCTACAATTCAAATACAAGACATATAAAAGAAACTATTAACAATCACATATCGTTAAACATGATGAACTAAAACACATACACATACAAATACACATACACAATTAACATGACATTCAGATTGTAGTTTTTCTTTAAGCCAGCTATCTTGAACAAATATTAATTCAATGTAATTTAATCTATATACCCAATATAAATACTCATTACTTTATACATTCATAAAGTAATTAAACAATAACTAGCCACAGTACTTTCTAAGGGTGTTAACTAACAATGCATGTATACAAAACATACATATATTAAATAAAGCAAAATACAGACTAACCTTTCAGATAATATCCACTTTTAAATAATACTTTCAGTTCCACCTTTAAAAATGAAATCTGGCCTGACAATATAATCTTAGCAGGAGAAATAAACCTGAACACTAGAGACAAGTTGTTTTATTCCCTGATGGGCTTGGGAGAGGAGTTTGAGAACAATAGTTAACATGCAAGGCAAGTAACGTGCGTTAGTACAGTGTAAGCAGAAAGAAACGATTACCACAATTACAAGTTACCAGCCTATCGTTTGACATAACCTGGCTAAGGATAAAATAAAACATTAGTTACACAATAAGCTGACAGCAGGCAAGCTGTAAATAAAAACATACATTAATTACAAAAGCTGATAGCAGGCAATATCTGCAAATAAAACATTAAATACAAATCCTAACTAAAACAAATACCACATACTTCCACATAAGCATTTATTTTCACTCCAAAATTGAGAACATTTCCGTCTCAATTTTTTGCTATATGACCGCATCTGGCTGTAGTACCGGTCCGAACAGGTGGTTCATTAACCGATTCATTTCGGCTGTCACTTGCACTATATACCCATGTCCCAAAAGGTTGATGCACAATATTACAAAATAACATGGGCAAAATACAGCCAGAAGACTTACCATTAAACATACATATTGTTTTAATTCTTCACCATTTCCTAGAAGTGAATATGTGAACCATAACATGTGTCACAATTAGGAACTATAGTGGACTTTCATCAATCAACTCTCACCCGGAAGTGATCTGTGTAGTGAGACCGTATAATAACCATAAACAGGGTACATGACGTTTCCTTCCTGTTTTTTTTTTAACATTACTAATACACCTGGATGTGTTTGAACAAAATCTTGTGATTAAAAAATTGCACCTTTTACGAAATATGGATTTCTACTGAAATTACGGTAAGATATGCTATATTTATTGTGTACGAAGCCAAAACAAGGGTGCGAAAAGTGACTGTCGTCGACTTTAGCAACAATGCCGTCACATGCACCGTCTCCTCACGTAGAAAACTTGAATGAACTGTGTGACGGAACATGCTCTTAATTTTGTTTTCGCCTGTGGCGATATTAATTGTGTTAGAGGGCCGTGTGCAGTTTCATTGCACTTAGCCCAGGTGGGCAACTTGTTACGTAATACTTCTGCGCGACGGTCCTCGAGCTGTACTTTCTAATACACACCCAGCCAGGTGCGGAGGCCATGTGGCGAGTAGATACGTAATACCTCCGCGAGTGCGGTTTTTACAACCGTGATTTGGCGACGATGGCGACAGACAGTCTGACGATCAGAGAAAAATATACCGACTCTGGGAGAGGTGGAATATCAGATGATAGGTGAGGTACCGCGTTGTACCCCCAGGCGATATTCGCTGTCTCTGAGAGTTTTGAATAAATAGCTAGGGTTTAAAGATACGAGGAGAACCAAAAAGAAAGGCTCCCCGGGAACGTTAGTCCGTTTGGACTTTGGTAAATATATTATTTCTGCTCTGTTGTATAACCTTGATGTGATTGATGTGACTTTAAATATTTTAATACTGTATTATACCAATATTCTTTAGACAGTGTCTTCGGTCATCTGACGAAGTAAATCGTAGACTTATTGTTCTACCATTATACGAGTATTTGGTAATGTAAAGCTTAGCCAGTCATCCTAGAGGACCTAGGTAAACTGTAGGTTATTTTCTTTATTGTGATAGGTACCAGTATTAATTCTGTGTTACAAGGTTACTGAATGAGTAGTTAGGGTTA
The DNA here is from genome assembly GCF_016097555.1 of Gigantopelta aegis. Lineage (NCBI taxonomy): Eukaryota > Metazoa > Mollusca > Gastropoda > Neomphalida > Peltospiridae > Gigantopelta > Gigantopelta aegis. The sequence continues at coordinate 5,990,295 of NC_054709.1, forward strand.
ATTAAAAATTAACCAGTTAGGAATAGTGTTGTAATTCCTTTATTAATTAAGTTCCCCTGGAAGCGTTTCTCCATTATCGCACGTGTATGTGTTAGCGTTTCTCAATGATCACACGTGTGGGTGTTGTGTCACGGTGAAGTGATTAGCATATTGTGTAAACTAGACACCTAGAGATTAACTAATCAAGTGATCAGTTCTGGGTTGTTATTATTATTGTTATTAATTAACTACTGCGGCAGTACATTTGTCAGCGTAGGTTAATACAGATTCCAAAGAGTATTGTGTTTTTGTTGTGTTTTCTAGTGAACTAAACGTGCTATATTACATATACTTTATATAAGATCGTATCTCTGATCATACCTAGACGAGCCACACTCGGGTAAATACTGCTCGATACAGAGAGATCTAATAGATATACAGTTAGGAGAGATATTTGGATAATCGTGTTTTATTCGGTTACGGGTATTATAGAATCCCCTTGACAGGAGTAGAAAATTGAGGCGCTCGTCCCGGATCTGAAACGGGACATGCACATTTAAAAAAGTATTGTTTGTAAATGGGGGCTTTATAAATTATTTTTTACAAATTACTAGAAGTAGCAACGTTGTTCACTAGAAAATTAATTAATATTAAGTGCGTCATATCTAAACATGGATAAGAATTTGCTAGATAGGCCTACGCTCAGTGTAGTGGAGATTAAGCGAGCACGTAAGGCCGAATTAGTTGAAATCGCGGGTGAGCGAGAAATTGATTTAACATCAGCTAAAACCTTAGGTGATATAAAGACAATTATTATCCAGGATGTTTTTGGTGATAGTCCTGTTATGGAAGACAGTGAGATTGTTCCAGAGATAGAGATAAATGAGTTAAGTGTGGAACAACAGTTAGCTTTTAAAAAACTTGAGTACGAAAGACAAGAACGTGCATTAGATAGAGAGAGAGAGATAGAGAAGATAGAGAGAGAGGGATAGAGAGAGAAAGAGAAGAGAGGGATAGAGAAGAGAGAGATAGAGATAGAGAAGATAGAGAGAGGGATAGAGAGAGAGATAGAGAAAGAGAAAGAGAAAATACAGATAGAGAGAGAGAGAGAGAGAGAGAGAGAGAAGAGAGAGATAGGGATAAAGAATTCCAGTTAGCAAAATTAAAAGTGGAACATGAGTTAAAGTTGAATACTGAAGAAGTTAGACGTGAGGCAGGAAATGGTTTTAACATGTCGGAGGCTTATAGATCAGTGCCTGTATTTGATGACCAGGAGGTAGATATGTTCTTCCAACTTTTTCAACGGGCCGCTAAGCAGCTAAATTGTGCCGCAGTCTAAGTGGACATTGTTAGCCGTGTCTAGGTTTAAGGGGAAGGCTAGTGTAGCTTATAATTCAATGAGTGATGAGCGAGCAAGTCAGTACGACCTAGTTAAGGCGGCAGTGTTGAGGGCGTATGAATTACGACCTGAGGATTATCGTTTACGGTATAGCGAGTTGAAAAAAACGCAGGGTCAGTGTTATAGTGAGTTTGTGGCTAAGAAGGCAGGGATGTTTGATAAATGGGTTGTTTCTCATCAGGTAGAGTCATATACCGAGGTACGAGAGTTGTTGATCTTACAGGACATTAAAAATGGGTTACCAGTTAGCTTACATATTCATTTAGAGGATCGTGATGTCAAAAAGATAGAGGAGGCAGGCATAGTGGCAGATGATTACGTGTTAATACACAAAGCTCAGGCAGTACAGGGTAGCTCTTTACAACAGGGAGATAAGAAGAAATTTCAGCCAGGTTTTCCCGGGAAAGTAACTATCGGGGAGAGTCATCTAGTTGGTCAGCTAGTCAGGCAAGGAATGCACCTGGTGGGCAAAGTAAGGATAAGCCTGCATTATCAGCCAATGCACGAACTTTTCGTCCACATTGCAGTTACTGTAAAAAGATTAACCTTCTTGTCGGAGGACTGTTTTAAAAGGAAACGCGATAATGCGCAAGTGGTCGGTTTAGTGAGGTCAGCTCCGTTAGCGAGAGAGTTAATGGTTAGTCCCATGGCAGAGAAAGTAAACCCGTATGTGTCCACTGATATGGTTTGTGATGTGAAACAAAAATTGAGTCCTAAGGCAATATCAATCTATCGAGACACCGGCTGTAGTCAGTCGCTGATCACGCAATAGTGTTTAGCTGGTATAGAAAATTCCGATACAGGACGTAGTTTGGCTTTAACCTCAGTTACTGGAGAAATTATGGTTGTCCGGCTACATAACGTTTTCTTGTGTTCGAAGTTTGTGACGGGACCAGTCATTATGGGTGTTGTGAAGGACTTGCCTGTTGAAAACATAGGAGTTTTGTTGGGAAATGATTTGACTAGTCAGTGTTGTCAGCCGAAATGTGACCAATTGTTAATTAAAGACAGCACTTTACCAATAGAAGAGTGTGAGGTTGATGAGATTAAATATCCTGCGTGTGTAAAGACTAGGGCTATGGCCAGTAGGTTAGCACGAGACCCAGAGGATATTTGTGATTTGTCTGATACGTGTGTGAGCCATGAAATTGGAGTGGATGAGGTTATCAGTTAAATGGTAGATAAGTCAACTGAGGAATTAAATGTGGTGGAACCTGTTGATCTCCCGCAGAGGGGAATTGAGCCAGTTGTGTTTGATAGAGGGGATTTACCTTGTAATAGACAAGAGTTAATTCTAGAGCAGGGGGCTGATCCAAAATTGTTGGCAGCTCGCACTGCCTTGTTAACTGTGGACAAGGGAGTATTAATGAATAAGAGAGTTAGAGATAGAAAGGATAGGAAGCAACTGAGCCATGCTCAGAGCAAAATAAAATCAGTGTTTGATAGGAAGGCTAGGAGTCGGGAATTTAAACCAGGGGATAAGGTGCTGCTGTACCTTCCCATTAAACGGGATTCTGTGCAGAACAGGTATTTCGGGCCCTATGTTGTGCGCAAACGGGTTAATGAGACAGGGTATGTGAGAAACACTCCTGATAGGGTTAGGAAAAGTAGGTATTGTCACATCAATTTGCTAAAAGGTTATTTTGACAGACTGCCGATAGTTCCAGTGATACCGGTCCAAATTGAGAGTCACTCAATTTCCTGTGATGACGTCAAGACAGCAGAGATCAAATTAACCAACAGCCAGATGCTAGCAGACTTGAACCCCCAGCGAGCAAAGTTGACTACGTTGAAACAAGACAATGTTTCCATTTGTCAGGACCTTCCAACGGTTACCAACACCTTAAGCCAAGATGTGCGCTTGGAACCGAACGCTACACCGATTCGACAGCATGCCTATCAGAGAAAACCTGGAAAACGTGCGACACTGAAAAAGAAAGAAACGAAGTTCCAGTGGTCAGGTGAAGGCGAGAAGTCATTCAACCAATTCAAGCAGATGCGCTACTCGTCTCCCGTGATGGCAGCACCAGACTACCGAATGCCGTTCAGGCTAGCTGTGGGTGCCAGTGACGTGGGTGCTGGAGCTGTGCTGTTCCAAGAAGACGAAGACGGACTGGACCATCCTAATGAAAGCCTCCAACCAGAGAGTTTTGAGATGGAGTCTTCTCCTGCAAGAATACCCAATTACCATTGAACATATCAAGGGCACATCCAATGTAATCGCTGATGCCCTGTCCCGAAGTTGAACGTTATGATAATGTGTTGACATTCTTGATTTCTGTTTTGTTTTTATATATTTTATTTGTATACCAGGGACTCAGAGACTCAGTGTGATTACTGGTAGTCACCTTATTATTACATGTGTTATAAATGCCCGTATGCGTCGGTTAACGCACCTTTTTGTTTTAATGTAGTATATTTCCCTATTAGGAATAGGGAAATCCTAGGAGTAGAGGAAATATCCTTTTTGAGGTGGGTGTGTGTGACGGAACATGCTCTTAATTTTGTTTTCGCCTGTGGCGATATTAATTGTGTTAGAGGGCCGTGTGCAGTTTCATTGCACTTAGCCCAGGTGGGCAACTTTCTAATACACACCCAGCCAGGTGCGGAGGCCATGTGGCGAGTAGTTACGTAATACCTCCGCGAGTGCGGTTTTTACAACCGTGATTTGGCGACGATGGCGACAGACAGTCTGACGATCAGAGAAAAATATACCGACTCTGGGAGAGGTGGAATGACAGATGATAGGTGAGGTACCGCGTTGTACCCCCAGGCGATATTCGCTGTCTCTGAGAGTTTTGAATAAATAGCTAGGGTTTAGAGAAATCGAGGAGAACCAAAAAGGAAGGCTTCCCGGGAACGTTAGTCCGTTTGGACTTTGGTAAATATATTATTTCTGCTCTGTTGTATAACTTTGATGTGATTGATGTGACTTTAAATATTTTAATACTGTATTATACCAATATTCTTTAGACAGTGTCTTCGGTCATCTGACGAAGTAAATCGTAGACTTATTGTTCTACCATTATACGAGTATTTGGTGATATAAAGCTTAGCCAGTCATCCTAGAGGACCTAGGTAAACTGTAGGTTATTGTCTTTATTGTGATAGGTACCAGTATTAATTCTGTGTTACAAGGTTACTGAATGAGTAGTTAGGGTTAATTAAAAATTAACCAGTTAGGAATAGTGTTGTAATTCCTTTATTAATTAACTTCCCCTGGAAGCGTTTCTCCATTATCCAACGTGTGTGTGTTAGCGTTTCTCAATTATCACACGTGTGGGTGTTGTTTCACGGTGAAGTGATTAGCATATTGTGTAAACTAGACACCTAGAGATTAACTAATTAAGTGATTAGTTCTGGGTTGTTATTATTATTGTTATTAATTAACTACTGCGGCAGTACATTTGTCAGCGTAGGTTAATACAGATTCCAAAGAGTATTGTGTTTTTGTTGTGTTTACTAGTGAACTAAACGTGCTATATTACATATACTTTATATAAGATCGTATCTCTGATCATACCTAGACGAGCCACACTCGGGTAAATACTGCTCGATACAGAGAGATCTAATAGATATACAGTTAGGAGAGATATTTGGATAATCGTTTTTTATTCGGTTACGGGTATTATAGAATCCCCGTGACAAACTGTCAACCGGATTATTCAGTGGAGCAATGATTTATGGAGGCAAATTTAATATAAAGTTAAACTTTTCAGCAACGAATAATTCCATGAACATCAATGAAAGAAAACACACCGTTGACGACTCAGACAATTCTTGACATTTCTCTTCGTTGATAAAACTGGCACGCTGAAGGTTTTCTGACGTATTACGAACAAATTAAATATTATATTGTTCGTGAATTTTAGCTATTATATTGTCTTTAAAAGGCATTTCAAACAATATCATTAAAATTATAGATAACTTTTGACTCGTTCTTTCTTATTTCTGTTTATTGTTTAAATAGAACTATATTCCTATGTGTAATAATTGGTGGTTCTTCGGGCCGCGTAGTAACACAGCTGACCTAGTTGTGTAAATTATTGTTTTGTATTTTTGTTGCCATAGCAACACTGTCATTCCTTAGGCGCTCACCTGGCGACTGTGACGACATCAGAAGAGAACGCGTTCCTGGTTGGCTACCTCAAACAACAGCAAGGTACACGTAGCAATAAACTTGTTAAAGATTTTTAAATATATAGCATGTTTCCTCTCCATAAGTAAAAAAGTAAAGTTTGTTTTATTTAACGACGCCACTAGAGCACATTGATTTTTTATCTTATCATCGGCTATTGGACGTCAAACATATGGTCATTCTGACACTGTTTTTCAGAGGAAACCCGCTGTCGCCACATAGGCTACTCTTTTACGACAGGCAGCAAGGGATCTTTTATTTGCGCTTCCGACAGGCAGGATAGCACAAACCATGGCCTTTGTTGAACCAGTTATGGATCACTGGGGGGGGGGGGGGGGGGGGGGGGAGCAGTCCTGGAGAAAATCCTCAAATTCGGGCAAAAACAATAGAGATATTCGGGAAAAATTAGCTGGCCTGAAAAGATTTTCAGCATGTATTTTCATTATTCTTCCCAAAATATTAGTTGTAATCCACGTAAACATGCCTGGCGATTCATTTGCAACCCCATATAGCTATTTGGCAGTAATGCTATTACGAATAAACGTTGTAATCCAGATTCGGGCACTTTCGTTTCATTCGAGCAAAAACCAGCCTGCGTCCCCCCCCCCCCCCCCCCCACCCCCCATCCCAACAAAAATGGGACCCCGCACGCCTATGTTCCTCTCTAACCTCTAAGGCTCAACATCAAAATAAACAAATGTTTGACATTCAGTTGCCGATGATTAATAAATTAAGCTGCTCTAGTAGTGTTGTTAAACAAAACAAACATTAACTATATGTTACAAGATCTCCTTTCGTTCGCTCAAGCCGAGTTGATTATTAAATAATTAAAATTTTCTTTATGAGAATACGAAAACTCGATCATCTAGACTGACTCTATAAGTTATAACTACTTTTATATATGTATAATAATATTAAAGACCAGTGGTGGATCTAGAAAATAATATGAGGGGGTGGCTGGATTGAGATGGAGTGAACCGGTGGCTGAGCCATGGTGAAGGTTCCTGGGGCAAAGCCCCCTGAAATTTCAGCATTCTGGACATTTTAGAGCGTTATTTCACTGATTTCCAAGGATCTAATTCTTAATTAATAATTCCATAAAGTTGATACAAATTTGTTTGCCGTTTTGCTGATTCATACCAAAATATATAGAAAACGATTTAATTTTGTCCTTACCGATGCCAGCCATATTCTGTTCAATTGTACACCTGATTGACAACAAGGCGGAATGAATGAATGTTTAACGACACCCCAGCACGAAAAATACATCGGCTATTGGGTGTCAAACTATGATAATGCAAACAAATAAAGTGATGACCAACATCAATATAAAAATTCAAGAGTTAAATAAAAACAGTGTAAAGAACGGTGCAAAAATACAAATATCACAGACAGATACTGACTTTTACTCAAAATTTCAATTTGTGCTGTATTGGCCATTCTCAAAGAGAATGTTACACCCCTGCACCACGATGAGGTTACAACATATTATGTTCGCTAACGGAATGGCTTTATATGCATCTTGCTGAACAAAACTTTAAAGTAAAGGTATATGTTTAGAATGAACAGAAAAAAAAATTGCCTAGGAAGGGAGGGGGTGGCTAGCCACCCTATTCACACCCCTGGATCCGCCACTGAAGACCTATTCGTTGATAACCATACATGGTTTACTTTGTATCTTACATATGTAATTGTATTGTACCTACACTTGTGAGACGTTTGTACAATCAACTGAATTAAAGTGTCTTCTTCTTTTTTTTAGAGTTTGTCTGTTTACTGTTTCAAAAATGTATTGAATCAAATAAGACTTTTAAAGTGTTGTTTTAACAAATAATATCAATATAATATCTGTTTTTCACTCAAACATTTATTGAAGCAAATCAATTTTTAAAGTGTTATTTTGGCAAATAATATCAATGTTGTGCGGGTATTATTCCAAAATTTATTGAAACAATTGAGATGTTTAAAATTTTGATTTGTCAGATAATATAAATGTCATACCTGCTTTTTTGAAAATGTAGTAAAGAAAATATAGATCGAAAAAATATCAAGGTCATATTTTTTTTCGAAAATAATCAATTGAAGCAAATGAGATATTTGCTTTTAAACTGTTGTTTTGTGAAATAATATAAATGTGCGTAATTAATTTTTTTTCTTTTGAAAATGTAATCGGAGCAAATGAGATTTTTAAAGTGTTCATTTGACAAATAATATCATTGTCGTACTTGTTTTGTTTTTATCAAAATATATTGAAGAAAATTAAATTTGTTAAAGTCATGTTTTGACAAATGATACCAATGTTGTACCTTGTTTTTTCTCTCAAAATTTTATTAAAGCAAATGAGATTTTTTAAGTGTTGTTTTGACAAATAATATCATTGTCATACATGTTTTTCTGAACGTTTCTTGAAGTAAATGATATTAACGTTGTAGGCCCACATGTTTTTGGGGGTTTTTTAATTTTAAATTTTTCTAAAAAATTTTTTTAATTTTATTTAATTTTATATTTTTTGTTGAAGCAAATTCATGATTTTTTGTTTGTTTTTGTTGTGACAGCTGAAATAAACGACCTAACAAAATATTTCCTGGGAATACATACGATGAAATATATGTGGATTTAACCAATCAGCTGTTTTGTATTAAAACTACTTAGGCGCAGAACACATTGAATCTGGATTTGGTGAGTCTGAGTCTGGCAAGTTTGGCGCTGTCAAAATATAGCGCATGTTCTATGTCGTCTGCTGCCAGACCTGTAGTTGGTCTCAGACCACAATTAATTACACTATGTTTTTTTCATGTAGCCCCAGTGGCTGTAGCACTTGTATTACTTTCACCAGGCCATTAACATTTCACAAGAAACGTTACCTGCATGGGGTCAGTGAGCACTCAAAAGGACGGCCCCTGTTGTCCAGCTCTTTTTAACGTTATAGCAATGTAAATAAACACACGTGAGCTAAAGGACCGAATCACACCCATTTCTGTGCATTTTAAATATGTTGCATGACTTCAAGGTGCTGTGGGGAACAGTATGTAGTATCCAGTGTAAACCAAGTGCACATATTCACTAACTGCATCCTCTTCCCTGTCAAACCCAGTGGAACAATCCAGCGTACAAGAAAACTATATTTTCTCGCATTCATTTCCGTATTTTGGCCAACGAAATGGGTGGACAACTCTAGTCTGAGGCCAGTTAGCGCCATCATAGACGCGGTATGTTTTGATTTCAATGTGTTTCTTTTTGGACCGCTGGGAGGAACGTAGCCCAGTGGTTAAGCACTCGCTTGATGCTCAGTCGGTTTTGGTCCGATCCCCGTCGGTGGCCCCATTGGGGTATTTCTCACTCCAGCCAGTGCACCACGACTGGTATATCAAACGCCGTCTATGGGATGGTGCATATAATTGATCCCTTGCTTCTAATGGAGAAGTGTAGCGGGTTTTCTTAGACTATATGTAAAAATTACCAGATGTTTGACATCCAATAGCCGACGATTAATAAATCAATGTGTTCTAGAGGTGTCGTTAAACAAAACAAACTTTTACTTTTTCTACCAGTACCGTAGTCACCAGACCCAGCCACAGTAGCAGTGTGTTTTAAGCCGTTTAAATTTGTTCTGTAAAACGTCTAGCAGTGAGCGTTACCAAAAGAGGAACGTGCATGATATATATACTCCAAGTCACACAACCCGTGCAACTATGCCCTTATGAGGTCAACAACCTTACAGTTACATGTACATAATTGTAGAATATTAAATGAGCTTCCATTTCGTATTATCATTATGTCCCGAGTGAAGTAATGTTCATTTGCCACGAGCTTTAGCGAGTGACAATGGAAATTATTTTACGAGGGACATAAACATGATACGAAATGGTAACGAGTTTAATATTCTATTTACTACCCATAATCAATCTTAATTTATATCACTCATCTCGTTTGGTTGACGTTCCTGTCAGGTTGTAGTGCTCCAATCGATGACGTCACGAAGTGTCACACCTCACTTGGCGTGTTAGTGGGACGTATAACTTTGATATTATGTACTAAGATATTTTTAACCAAATGGGTAATAATAATAATTATTATTATTATTTTATTTACAGCAATATTCTTTGGATATGATTTGTGGCTTGGGGCCAGCGATTCATTATTGGATAAAACATGGCGCTGGGTAGCTGACGACAATTCGCTAGTGACGTATTCGGACTGGTCGCCAGGGCAACCTGATGGTTCGTATCAGGGTCTGGAGCGTTGCCTCGAATACGAGGCTCAGTACGATCTACACTGGAATGACGACGAATGCGAGGACCACGACTTCTTTATTTGCGAAAGACCGTGAGTAAATCCCGGGGCGTCATTCACATTGCAGGGGCAACGCGACAGGGGGTGGGGAGGGGGGCGAGGACCACGACTTTTTTTTATTTGCGAAAGACCGTGAGTAAAACTCGGGGCGTCATTAACAGCACAGGGGCAAAGGAACAGGTGGTGTGGGGGGGGGGGGGGGGGGGGGGGGGGGGGGGGGGGGGGGGGGGGGGGGGGGGGGGGGGGGGGGGGGGCGAGGACCATGACTTCTTTATTTGCGAAAGACATAGTACTTACATACATAGTGCTGGTTGCCCCCCAATATGGCCCCCCCCCCCCATAAAATCCTGGCTACGCACTATGTATGTATGTATGTACACCATGTATGTAGGCCTATGTGTGTATGTATGATTTTATAAACCTTAATACAGCTTAAAAAAAAAAATCATTGACTCCGCCCCCCCCCCCCCCCCCCCCCCCCACCCTACGCCACTGTAGGAGCAACGGAACAGGGGATGGGGTGGGAGGCGAGGCCACGGTACCCCAGTTTTCCCTGTTATTGTGCTCAGAATGCCGTATTTAAAAACCTAAAATTCAAACTCGTCTAAAGGGAGCATGACCCGAACCCCCTCTGACAGGTCCAACTCCCTTTGACAGATCCGGGTCATCAGACGGAGTGTGTCCTCCCCTCCTCCGCCGCTGTCAAATTGCACTTTCAAATACACTCCACGGGCCATGAATTGCATCGTCATTACAAGGTGCTTGCGTCGCAGGATCGACCCACCTCAGTGGATCCATTCAGCTGTTTTGTTTCCCCGTTTCAACCAGTGTACCACAACTGGTCAAAAGCCGTGGTATGTGCTTTCCTGTCTGTGGGAAAATGCATATAAAAGATCCCTTGCTGCTAATAGAAAAATGCAGCGGGTTTCTTCCGATGACTACAGGTCAAAATTACCATATGTTTGACATCCAATAGCCAGTGATTAATTAATGTGCTTTTGTGGTGTCGTTAAACAAAACAAACTTTAACATTTTGCACTGGGAAATCGCAGTGTTGCACCATGGTTCCCATACAACATGTAACACGTCGCAGATCGCTACACGGATAAGACGTAAATCATGTTACCGTACATTTCCACTTTGTCGATCCTGCGCAGACCATCTACTATCATATTAAAAAAGAGGAAAAAAAAACACAACAGAAAAACCGTCCCCCAACCCACAAACCCACCCCCACCCCCCCACAACCCCCCAAACAAACTTGTCTTTGTTTGCGACCCTGCGATATGCTATAGGTTTTACCGGAACCATGACCAATGTGAGGATATGAAATCATTTGACCCGTGGATGTGGGGCGCTGTGCTTCGTGTATAGGAGGACTGCCACTCCCCAGGACTACGTAATACCCACTTAGCCTAATATTTACATCGGATCTGTTTTGATAATTTAATAATACGATTTCCTATGCGTTTAAACTTATTGTTGTAGATGTGTGTGCGCGCGTGCACGTGCATATATATATATATATATATATATATATATATATATATATATATGCATGCGCGCGCGCGCGTGTGTGTGTGTGTGTGTGCATACATATATGATTGTGTATTTACATGCCAATTAACTGATTCCATTATGTTTAGGCAAACGGACTGCGTATACGTTTTCATTTTTGTTGACAGATTCAATCCACCGACACCACCACTGCTACCCCATGTTGGCTGACAGAAGTTCAAATCGTCAGGGTGGTAACTAAACGGGAAGCCCGGTGGTATGAATGACTTCATTGTAATAAAAGCTGGAAACAGAAATATAAATGTCTATGTTTCTTCTCTAGTAATGCACCTTTCATTTCCAAGACTTTTTGTCACGGTCCCCATGTCTAGTGGGATTGAAAACATTAGAGCGATTTAATCATAACTGGGATATTTTGTTTTAGGTCATTTAACGATTCAAGGCACCACTGTTACAGAAGCCCTAAGATTGACCTAAACCATGATTTCAGTCTAAACCCTTCCAGTATTACAGGGGCCTAATTCACAAAGGTCTCTTAGGCTCTGCCAGACAACAAAGCATCCTCTTTGCAAGTCTTTTAGCATTACATTGTGAGATCGCAAAGTTGCGAGAATTGAGTGAATTAGGCTCCAGGCTATGCACTTAAGTTGATCTTAGGGCTAAGATTGCTTTGTGGAACGGGGCTCTGCTCCTTAAATGTAGGTCATTTTATAGCATCCCGCTGGCAGTAGAACAACATTGCATTACTAACTAGCTCAAGTCAAAAGCTGCCCCTCCCTACCCCCCCCCCCCCGTTAAAAAAACACTCGAAAGAAACCCATAACAAAACCAAATAAATAACAACAGTAAAAATAACCCAAACGACACCCCCTAAAATAAACAAAACAACCACCACAAATCCCACCCCCCAAAAAAACAACAACAACAACAAAACCCCAAAACCCCCAACCCAACAAACTACCCCAAACCAAACAAAAACAGTACAAAGCAAAACTAGATGATGCATTTTCTATATGTTTTTATTAAAATATTCCAGATATTATGGCCTTAACATAGCCATCGGAAGAGCAGGGGTTGGAGCGGGGGACATATAATTCATTGGCACCTATGTTGAAAATCAAATTAATATGTAAGCGCCTGCCTTCTCCCCCTTTGCTGCCATTTTCCAACGCCTGAGCTAAATCTGAGACAGTTTTAAATGTATGTAGAGTTCATGCACGATATGGAGACCTACATTGGAATCAAATATTTCTTCAGTAAAAATAAATATTGATAATTTACACAGAGACGAAGCAAAATATACGACGGTGTGATGCCTTTACAGTTTGAATTCTAATCATTTGAAGATGGGCGAAGATTTTGCTTTGTGAAAGATAATTACTTTAGGTCTCACTACACAGATGTCATCTGCCATTGAAACCCATGTTAAACTGCCCAACTTCAAGCGAAGATTGCCCATAGAACAGGTTCTCGTTGGCACAAACAACATACACCATTGCGAATATACATTATATAAGCATTTATTTTCACTCCAAAATTGAGAACATTTCCGTCTCAGTTTTTTTGCTATATGACTGCATCTGGCTGTAGTACCGGTCCGAACAGGTGGTTCATTAACCGATTCACTCCGGCTGTCACTTGCGCTATATACCCATGTCCCAAAAGGTCGATGCACAATATTACAAAATAACATGGGCAAAATACAGCCAGAAGGCTTACCCATTAAACATACATATTGTTTTAATTCTTCACCATTTCCTAGAAGTGAATATGTGAACCATAACATGTGTCACAATTAGGAACTATAGTGGACCCATGATGAATGAACTCTCACCCGGAAGTCATCTGTGTAGTGAGACCTTAAAGAAATCTTTCTACTTCCTACTCATAATTGTAAGAACAATTCTGATTGGCTGTTGCTCAGAAATCTCTAGTTGGTTGTTTTGTAAAAGTATTTCGTTTCTAACTGGTCTGACTCGAAATTGTCACGTATTTGGAATTCTAAGAAGGATTCTGATTGGTCGCTATTGGGAATTCATAGAAGGATTCTGATTGGTTGTTAGTGGTGATTTTTCGAAGGCTTCCTCGTCACACTGCGCACGAACAGGGCCAGACAAATCATGAGCAGAATGAAGATCACAGCTGACAACGAGGCTACGATCGCTACCATCGGCGTTGAATGTACACACACCTTTTCATTTGTCTTTTCCACTGAAATCATAAAATATGGAATACGAATACAATATTAAAAGATAACGACTCCCAAAAAACGAAACAAAACAACAACAATCATCTGAGAGTACTGCTAAAGAAATACACGTCCCCTACTGGGTCGAACACATTTTTGTATCTCCTAAGTTCAAGGGCCATACAAAAATAGAGATCGGCTATTAGGTGTCATACAAGATAATCAAAAATGTGTAAATAGCCATGACAGTTTAAAGTTTGTTTTGTTTAACGACACCGCTAGCGCACACACACACACAGAAAGAGAGAGAGACGGATATATATATATATATATATATATATAACCGATCAACAATCGGAAGAGAGAAACACATACAGACTCGGACAGACAGATAGATAGAAATACAGACAACCAGGACCCATGCTTATAAAACGTTTAGGTAGTACTAAACCAAACAACTTCCGGCTGGGTCAAAATTCGATAGACTTTTGATAGAGAAGTGAACACCAGAAGTCCTGTGATTGGTTATAAATGTGAGTGTGTTGTTTGTAAAAAATAATAGTTTCATCTGGGTAAAAAAAAAATGCAATTTTATTTCATCTAGTACCAATGTGTCAAGTAACCTTGTGCTTAAAACATGTATGGGGTACCTGTAAACAAAAGTACTCGAATTTTGTGCGGAACTAAGATAGTCATAGACGCTACCCGTTATCTCAGAAACGAGCAGCTTGACCCCCAATTTTATCTGATTCACTTTAAGTGTGAGGGGTGGTAGTATTTATATCTGTGGCGTTTATGTCGATTGATACGCTACAGGTAGTTTTAGCCACATATGTTACTATTTTCGTCTATGGGATTTGATTTGGTAGTATACACCCTTTAGGGCCGAATTTACAGGCTTTTAACTACGTACATTTACTAGGCTTAAACACCTGCGTTTAAGTAAAGCAGGCTTCGTAAATTCAGCCCTATGAGTCCAGACTCAATCTCTATACAACGCCACAGGCATACAGTTTGTATTGCGTTGTCATGACATTAGTGTCTCGGACTCTATTAGAGTCTTGGTTCTAGACTTTTGTAAGTTTTATCAAGCACCAGGCCAGAACAATCACCTTTAGTTGGGATGCTAGAAAATGCGTTATTGACGTTCAGAAGAACGCTCATATCGTTCGTCTGAGACTGGTCCCCGGTGGCTCTCTTCCTCCGAGCGGAGCACTGAACCTGAAATAGAACACAACATCATCGTCGTCGTCATCATCATTCATATCAATTTTTATCATCATCACCATCATTCATAACCATTGTCAACATCATCATTCATAACCATTGTTATGATCATCATCATCATCACCATCATCATCATCACCATCATTCATAAGCATTGTTATCATCATGAGCATCACCATCATCATCATTCAACCATTGTTATGATCATCATCACCATCATCATCATTATCATCACCATCATTCATAAGCATTGTTATTATGATCATCATCATCACCATCATTCATAACCATTGTTATCATCATCATCATCATCATCATCATTCATAACCATTGTTATGATCATCATCATCATCACCATCATTCATAAGCATTGTTATGATCATCATCATCACCATCATTCATAACCATTGTTATCATCATCATCATCATCATCATCATTCATAACCATTGTTATGATCATCATCATCATCACCATCATTCATAACCATTGTTATAATCATCATCTTCATCATATCCATGCATAACCATTGTTATCATCATCACCATCATTCATAACCATTGTTATCATCACCATCATCATCATCACCATCATTCATAAGCATTGTTATGATCATCATCATCATCATTCATAACCATTGTTATCATCATTATCATCATCATTCATAACCATTGTTATGATGATGATCATCATCATCACCATCATTCATAAGCATTGTTATGATCATCATCATCATCACCATCATGCATAACCATTGTTATCATCGTCATCATCATCATTCATAACCATTATTATCATCGCCATCATCATGCATAACCATTGTTATCATCGTCCTCATCATCATTCATAACCATTGTTATCATCATCACCATCATTCATAACCATTGTTATCATCGTCATCATCATCATTCATAACCATTATTATCATCGTCATCATCATCATTCATAACCATTATTATCATCATCACTCATATCCATTGTTATTATCATCATCATCATTACCATGCATAACCATTGATATAATCATCACCATCATTCATACAATTGTTATCATCATAATCATCGTCATCATCATGCATAACCATTGTTTTCATCGTCACCATCATGCATAACCATTGTTATCATCGTCATCATCATCATTCATAACCATTGTTATCATCATCACCATCATTCATAACCATTGTTATCATCGTCGGCATCATACATAACCATTGTTATCATCGTCATCATCATGCATAACCATTGTTATCATCATCATCATCATCATTCATAACCATTGTTATCATCATCATAACCATTGTTACCACCATTGTTATCATCATCACCACCATCATAACCATTGTTATCATCATCACCACCATTCATAACCATTGTTATCATCATCACCACCATTCATAACCATTGTTATCATCATCACCACCATTCATAACCATTGTTATCATCATCACCACCATTCATAACTATTGCTATAATCATCATCATCATCATCATCATTCATAACCATTGTTATCATCATCACCACCATTCATAACCATTGTTATCATCATCACCACCATTCATAACCATTGTTATCATCATCCACCAGTAAAAATAATCTTTATCCTATAATATTTATTTAGGAAAATGTTTAATTTCAAAACATGTATTAAACATATGAATTAGTGTATTAAAATGCCATATTTTGTGCACGTAACTGCTGAATGGTCTCTGTTGTTATCTAACCAGAAATAACTAGAGAATACTACGTGAGTGGCCGTTAGATAACATTTATATTACAACGAGTTGTTTCAAAAACGTATCTAACGAGCGAAAGCGAGCTGCATACGTCTTTAAGCAACGAGCTGTATGATATATGCTATGTAATGGACACGAATGAAGTTTCTATTTCTTACATATCCTGCAAAACCAGGTTTTAAACAAATTTAAACGTCTTTTGCAACTGAAACCTAGTTAAAACCCTACGCTTGTAGCTCATGTATACGTTAAGACAAATCAATTTCAGGTTAACCTATTTCGATTGTATTGTTTTCATTGGTATATACATGGTATAGCAGAAGCGACCTAGGGGCAACCAGTCGTATGTTGTTAAATTGTTATCACACATATATGTGTTACCAGTATGGGACATGATAAATAACGAATGATATTCTCAAAAACTGGTGTGTAATAAAATGGCTATACTCACGGCGCAGTCAGCGTTTGAGGTGAGACAGATCTGGCTTTTGAATCGGATTCTGATCTCGGTGCTCGTTTTGTACACCATCACTCGGAACGTGACGCTCACCGCGTGGACGTTGTTATTGGGGTGAGTCGGACCTGGGGCCACGATCAGTTTGGTACCTGGATCAACGCACCTGAAAAATACAGCGGTCACTGTCAGCACGGGCAACGGGGAAGGGGGGGGGGGGGGGAGAGAGAGAGAGAGAGAGACAGAAATATATATATATATATATACACACACACACACACACACACACACACACACACACATGTATATATATTATTTTCTCATTTTCCCTCACCTCTGGGTAACCAGTGCGGTTGAAATGTCGTTGGGCGATTCTTTATTGTTGTCAACTGCCATCCACAGTAGGACAATGCCTGCGTATGCTAAAAAATAAATTATGAAAATATTTCGCTTTATTGTTTGACACCTCAGCACATGAACAAATATAGATTACAACAAGAGTGGCCGTCAGATACTATTGTTCTTACGAGTTGTTTTGAAACGTATCTAACGAGCGAAAGCGAGTAGGATATTATGTTTTTAAACAACGCGTTGTCAAGTTGGCCACTATATGGCCAATTATATATCAGTTTGATTTTCATCTTAAGTGTGTGTGTGTGTGTGGGGGGGGGGGGGGGGGTGTAGGGGATACAATGCATTATCTGTATAGTATTAGTGCTTCCTTGTCCCCACCTCAGCCGACGTCTATGCTTTGAGGTCGGCAGTAATTTGAGCTGAAAATGTTTAGCATGTCCCGATGTTCGCTAAAGCACCGTAAACTTGGATAAGCATAT
Source organism: Gigantopelta aegis (assembly GCF_016097555.1). Lineage (NCBI taxonomy): Eukaryota > Metazoa > Mollusca > Gastropoda > Neomphalida > Peltospiridae > Gigantopelta > Gigantopelta aegis. Next base: position 6,008,056 of record NC_054709.1, read on the forward strand.
AGTAGCGTGTATTTGACCCACCATAAGGAATTAGAGAAAAGGAGAGAAAAAGAGAGAACGAGAGAGAGAGAGAGAGAGAGAGAGAGAGAGAGAGAGAGAGAGAGAGAGAGAGAGAGAGAATGAATGCTCGTTCGTGTTTGTGTTTACCCGCAAATGCGTGCAATTCGTGCGTGAATGCTCATCCGTGCGTGTGTGTGATTGTCGAGGGGGTGGACAGGAAGGGTACACCCAGTTTATTCGCGTTTGGTTTTTCCAACGACTTACACGCCGAGCTGACGGACAGTTTGAAGGTGATCTGATCGCCCACGTTGAACTGCATGCTGGGGGTGACCGGGTCTCCGTTTTGATTGGTCATTAGCAGATCGACGATGTCCAGCTTTCCGTTCCCATCCACCTGTGTCAGTCCGCTCCTGGAAATACAAGTTCAAGTTTCTATTGTTTAACGACACCACTAGAACACATTGGTTTATTAATCATCGGCTATTGGATGTCAAACAGATAATGAGAATGACGTTAGATTTAAATGGTCGTGTGCCTTGAAAAAATAATAAATAATATTTCTAGGAATCTAATTATTTCGATGTATTTATTTTTCAGTGTGATAATTAATATGTAGTTAAAAAAAAGTATTTGGACAGAACGCTTTATCTGTATAGTTTCACCGAGTGTTGTGAACTGACTTATACTCGCGTATTCACGTTCGTTGGTGAGAAACCAGTAGATATTTGTACAGTTTTACCGAGTGTTGTGAACTGACTTATACTCACGTATCCACGTTTGTTGGTGAGAAACCAGTAGATATCTGTGCAGTGTTGCGAGTGTTGTGAACTGACTTATACTCACGTATCCATGTTCGTTGGTGAGAACCGGCCTCGGTGGCGTCGTGGTAGGCCATCGGTCTACAGGCTGGTAGGTACTGGGTTCGGATCCCAGTCGAGGCATGGGATTTTTAATCCAGATACCGACTCCAAACCCTGAGTGAGTGCTCCGCAAGGCTCAGTGGGTAGGCGTAAACCACTTGCACCGACCAGTGATCCATAACTGGTTCAACAAAGGCCATGGTTTGTGCTATCCTGCCTGTGGGAAGCGCAAATAAAAGATCCCTTGCTGCTAATCGGAATGAATAGCCCATGTAGTGGCGACAGCGGGTTTCCTCTCAAAATCTGTGTGGTCCTTAACCATATGCCTGACGCCATACAACCCTAAATAAAATGTGTTGAGTGCGTCGTTAAATAAAACATTTCTTTCTTTCTTTCTTTCGTTGGTGAGAAACCAGTAGATATCTGTACAGTGTCGCGAGTGTTGTGAACTGACTTATACTCGCGTATCCACGTTTGTTGGTGAGAAACCATTAGATATCTGTACAGTGTCGCGAGTGTTGTGAACTGACTTATACTCACGTATCCACGTTCGTTGCTGAGAAACCAGTAGATATCTGTACAGTGTCGCGAATGTTGTGAACTGACTTATACTCACATGTCCACGTTTTTTTTTGTTTTTTTTTATTTGCATTTTCCCCGCCATTTTCACAATATACAAGTATTATAGTGCCACACATACATTTAAACATTGCACAAAAAGTAGAATATAAGCCAATACACACTTGAGAGTTTTTCATATTCTAAGCTTATAGAAAAGGTTACTATATAGAAGTTTGTTTTTGGGGTTTTTTCAGTCTTTTATGATACAGTTTTTCCTTGTTTATGAAAATAGTCAACACACCAACATATTCTCTGTTTTTACCTAGTCTAGAACTATTTTGTCACCCATCAGGTTTGAGCCTGCTGAAAAGTATGATTCCATAATTTCCATTTCTTAATAAATTTCTCGTATTTATTCTTATTACAATATGCAGCTTTTTCTAAATTATAATAAACATTTATTTTGACTTTGAGGATTTCAAAACTTGGGGTTTTCTTATCAAATTTTGAACTATATATATATATTGTTTTGCCAATGTAATGATGATATTTATAACAGTGTTTTCTTCAGGGTACCCTAAGAGAAAATGTGTTGGGGCCATGGTAATGTTAGTACCTGTTACTTCCCTTATCCATTTGAACAGCGATTTAATTAAGCATTGTACATATGAACATTCAAAAAATAAATGAGAATATGTTTCTATATACTTATTACAAAAGCTGCAATTTGGACTGGTTATCAATTTAATTTTAAATAGGAAATTATTTGTCGGAAGAATTCTTTGAATTATTCGATATTGAAACCATATTAATTTAGTATCTTTTGTCATATTAAACACTGTAGTGTTAAGAGTCTTCCACCAAGCATAGTCTCTTTCAATATTGAGTTCCTTATCCCATCTTGAAATATATCTTGGAGCACATAAAGTTGAACATAAATATGTATTATATATATGTTTGGATCCTTTTTTGTTATAAAATATTGTATGTGTAGACTTTGGCCAAAATAAGAATTCTGAAGTAAGTGGTTTTTTGAAAGATTGGGCCATCTGTTTAGTGTTACAGCTTTTAACCGTTCGAAAATCGTAAAAGGAGGACGAAAACCATAAAAATCACAAAATGTACCATAGTTAAAAAAAATGTCCGTCCATATTAAACATATCATGTATATTAGTAATGCCTAATGAATTCCAGCTTTTGTAATAAATGCTTTTATTGTTAATTAAAATTAATGAGTTATACCATAATGGTTCAGAGGGTATGTCGTCTTCGGATAATTCAACTTTAGGTTTATAGTTTGCCAGGATATTAAAGGAGAGGACAATTAAGGCCTTTGGCCAGGTATGCATATTCAACGATATATAATGCACATTATTGCTTAATATCAACACGTATAATCGTGTAGTTAATTAATAAAACGGTTAAATGTGACGGCTATTATATATAACGGGCGCAGCCATTTTGTACCATCTCAGTGAGTACGCCCTCTGGCGAGCTGGTGGTTACGTAATACTTAACGCGTAACGTCAGGAATGAGCCTTAGAACTAGAGAAACACAATCTACCTGGTTTTTGCGGGATGATAAATAGTCATACATTGCAATGTTCTGTAATAATACACATCCCAGTAAGCCAGCAATAAGTATATCCAGCACTATATATATTATTTTTCAATACAAAATAAAATACCATTGTCAAAGTGGCTACATAACAAGTCGAAACAATTAACAATGTTTTGCCCATGCATTAACCTACGTACTGAAATGATACACGGAGTGTTTTCTTTGTTAATTGGTCTATGCTGTTAGTTGCTTCTACCTGTGATTCCTGTTTGGCAGGTGTGTATTTGATTGGTAATCAGACGAGCCAAGTAATTGACGCTGTCTAGACACAAAAATATATACCGGTATTGTGGAATATTACCTGTCGCCCCTAAAATTGTAATGGACATGGTTTATTACTGTAAATAGTTCTGTAAAACTACTGATTAAGTAGACTTTTCCATCTAAAACCACAGAACTGACCAATTACGTAGTCCCAAAGAAAAGAAAATTATCACTTGGGTATCGTAGGTTGTCGTTTTTACTCCAACGTAGCATATCAATAGGCCTAATAGTGTATATTTTTCCTTTGGATTATTCAACAGAGAAAAATACTATAACCCCATTTTGTTCCGTTAATGCAACTTGAAATATATTTAGTTAAATAGTTTATTATATTATTACGTCATTTATGCTGTTTTATAAGTCAGGTTGATCAAAGAGAAGCGCCTTGTCGAAAATTACTGCTTTTGTTTACATTGTACATACAGGAGATGGTCAGGAGCTGACGTCACTTCGCCCCAAGCTATCCCACCGGACGTCACAAAAACGAAACAAAATGGCTGCCCCCAGTTAGCAGGAATAATCATGTTTTTTTATTAACTCTAAAATTACGCGTTTTTCATTTGATAAAGTGTCAGTATGTGTTGATGGTCCGGGTATGCATCTTTCCAACACATAAGGCTCTTGTTTGAGTTGACCCTACCTTTAAACACTTCTTTCCAAAATATATTAGACATTTTTTTGCCACAGAGTCTATGGTAATCATCCCCAACATTGGTAATTAAAATATGTTTGTTAGGAAGTTGACATTGGAGAAGATTAACCCACGGCGTCCCTGAGCAATTGATTACCCTCCTTATCCAGGTTAATTTAAGAGCGTTAATAACAAATTCCAAATTAATCATCTTTAAGCCTCCATTTTCAGTTTCTTGTATTAATGTTTTCTGGCTATGCGATCAACAGAATTTTTCCAAATATAAGAGTAGAATATTTGATTAATTTTTTTTAATGTTTCACAGTTAGGTTTGGGAATACTAATAATTAAATGGACCAATTTGGAAAGCGCTAAAGTTAGATATCTGTCCAGTGTTGCGAGTGTTGTATACTGACTTATAATCACGTATCCACGTTTGTTGGTGAGAAACCAGTAGATATCTGCACAGTGTCGCGAGTGTTGTGAACTGACTTATACTCGCGTATCCACGTTTGTTGGTGAGAAACCAGTAGATATCTGTACAGTGTCGCGAGTGTTGTGAACTGACTTATACTCACGTATCTACGTTTGTTGGTGAGAAACCAGTAGATATCTGCACAGTGTCGCGAGTCTTGTGAACTGACTTATACTCACGTATCCACGTTTGTTGTGAGAAACCAGTAGATATTTTACAGTGTCGCGAGTTTTGTGAACTGACTTATACTCACGTATCCACGTTTGTTTATGAGAAGACAATACAAATATGTACAGTGTCGCGAGTGTTGTGAACTGACTTATACTCACGTATCCACGTTCGTTGGTGAGAAACCAGTAGATATCTGCACAGTGTCGCGAGTGTTGTGAACTGACTTATACTCACGTATTCACGTTCGTTGGTGAGAAACCAGTAGATATCTGCACTGTGTCGCGAGTGTTGCACTCCACGTTAATAGTTTCGTCATGGATGGTCGACATGATTTTGCTGTACTCGATTCTAAAAGTCCGCTTCACTTTGTAGTCGCCATTTCCCTGAAAGAAACGAAAGGGACATTTGTTTAATGCTAGGGTTCGGACTACCAACTGTCACGACGGCGTTGGCCAACTTGCCAATCTCACGACTTCTACGACTGTCCAGTTGCTAGTTTGAGCACTGGCACAACTCGATTCTCGTTGTAAAATGCTAGGGTCAGACTACCAACTGTCACGACCGAGTTAGCCAAACGTGACGATCTCACGACTTCTACGACTGTCCAGTTGCTACTCTGAGCGCTCGTACAACTCGATTCTCGTTGTATACAACTCATATGACTGATTAGTTGTTAATGTGAGCGCACCCATCGTAATTTGGGAGTGGTGTGTGCGTGTGCGTTTGTGTGTGTGTGCGTGTGCGTTTGTGTGTGTGTGTGTGTGTGTGTGCGCGCGTTTGTGTGCGTGTGTGTGTCTATGTGTGTATGTGTGTGTGTGCGTTTGTGTGTATGTGTGTGTGTGTGCGTTTGTGTGTGTGTATGTGTGTGTGTGTGTTTGTGTGTGTGTATGCGTTGTGTGTGTGTGTGTTTGTGTGTGTGTGTGTGTGCGTTTGTGTGTGTGTGTGTGTGTGTTTGTGTGTATGTGTGCGCGTGTGTGTGTGATTACAATGCAACGGTCGAGTCGGCCATCTCCGTCGTGACAGTTAATAGTTTATACTCACGTATTCACGTTCGTTGGTGAGAAACCAGAATTACCAAATGTTTGACATCAAGTAGCCGATGACTAATAAATCAATATGCTATAGTGGTGCTGTTAAAAAGGTCAAGAAAATGTCTCACCAAAATTAGATTGGAAATGGTCTAGTAGGTCTGTAGAAATTAGAGATTAAATGCATTTCTCTGCATAAGGGGGTGAGACGTAGCCCAGTGGTAAAGCGCTCGCTTGATGCGCGGTCGGTTTGGGATCGATCCCGTCAGTGGGCCCATTGGGCTATTTCTAGCTCCAGTCAATGCACCACGACTGGTACATCAATGGCCGTGGTATGTGCTATCCTGTCTATGGGATGGTGCATATAAAATATCTCTAGCTGCTAATCGAAAGGACTAGCCCATGAAGTGGCGATAGCGGGTTTCCTCCCTCAATATCTGTGTGGTACTTAACCATATGTCCGACGCCATATAACCGTAAATAAAATGTGTTGAGTGTGTCGTTAAATAAACCGTTTCCTTCCTTCCTTCCTTCTGCATAACTATATTAACTTCACCATACCGTCCGAGGGGGGTAATCAATGGACCCGACACCAATGGCATTAACAAATCAGATAAACCATCTGTTGTCCTTTAAACGTTTTCACGTTTGAAGACTGTTCATCATAGCATTTCTAGACGAAGAGAACATTTTAAAAAATCGGCTTAATGTTCCCTTTTTGTCCCTGCCATTCAGACAACTTGGGGGTGGTGGGTCATATTCTGTTTCACTACCGAGGGCGATTGGTCCTATGACTATACGAATCCAGGGACGTAGCTAGGATTTATTGTGTGTGTGGCGGACGGTGTGTGTGTGTGTGTGTGTGTGTGTGTGTGGTGGGTGTCAGATGAATTCTGCGCATATCTAGCTTTATTATATAACATAAAGTGAATTATCTTAAAATATCAGTGAAAAAAAAGTGTTATCAGTCACCCAGTGACATATTTTAGAATAAAATGTTCACTATTTCACTCTAAAATGTGTTATCGTCACTGTAGAAAGTGTTATTTTCACTGTAAGAAAGCCGGAACTATTTTGCTGCTGGCATTTTACAAATAAAGGTAAATTGCCAAAAAGTTATATAACAAATAGAAAACTTCATGTTTTTTTTTTTTCAAATATGTTTTATATCTAATCTCGTGAAATTTGCAATCATATCACACTCGTCGCGCAAGCGCAACTCGTGAGATATGATTGCAAACTTCACACGATGAGATATAAATCATATTTGACAAAAAAACATGCAATATCCTCTATTTATCGGGATTTAGCTCAGTGGGTTGAGTGCCCGCTTGAGGTGACTGCGTCACAGGATCGAACCACCTCGGTGGATCCATTCAGCTGATTGTTTTTTTTCTCCTTCCAACTAGTGCACCACAGCAGGTCAAAGGCCGTGGTATGTGCTTTCCTGTATATGGAAAAGTTGCAAAATATTATAAAAGATTCCTTGCTGCTAATAGAAAAAATGTATTTGGTTTCCTCTGATGACTACGAGTCTGAATTACCAAATGTCTGACATCCAATAGCCGATGATTAATTAATCAGTGTGCTCTAGTGGTGTCAAACAAAACAAACTTTGTGTGTGTGTGAGAGAGAGAGAGAGAGAGAGAGAGAGAGAGAGAGAGAGAGAGAGAGAGAGAGAGAGAGAGAGAGAGAGAGAGAGACGGAGAGAGAGACGGAGAGAGAGAGAGAGAGAGAGAGAGAGAGAGAGAGAGAGAGAGAGAGAGAGAGAGAGAGAGAGGAAATGAAAGGAAATGTTTATTTAACGACGCACTCAACACATTTTATTTACAGTTATATGGCGTCGGACATATGGTTAAGGACCACACAGATATTGAGGGAGGAAACCCGCTGTCGCCACTTCATGGGCTACTCTTTTCGATAAGCAGCAAGGGATCTTTTATATGCACCATCCCACAGACAGGTTAACACATACCACGGTCTTTGATATACCAGGCGTGGTGCACTGGCTGGAGCGAGAAATAGCCCAATGGGCCCACCGACGGAGATCGATCCCAGACCGACCGCGCATCAGGCGAACGTGAGAGAGAGAGAGAGAGAGAGAGAGAGAGAGAGAGAGAGAGAGAGAGAGAGAGAGAGAGAGAGAGAGCGAGCGAGTGTGTGTGTGCGTGCGAGCGCGCACGCGCATGCTGTCTTATAGTGTTGCCCGCCCGTCTGCTTATCTACGGCTTTTTTCGCTTATCCATCTCTCCATTCATCCACCCATTATCCAACAACCCATTCGTCTATCACGATAACTCCTTACCAAGTCTTCAATAACAGCATCACCGCAGTTAGAGCCGTTGTTCAGGAGTGCCTCCATCTTGAAGTCGTTTCCGGACTTTACGAATTTGCATTCCGAGGTACTGTAATGATCCTTTATGAATATTTCGCCATCAAAGGTCCCGGCGGGCGTTGCAACCATGGTCATGAACTCTTTTGTGCATGCTACTCTGTCTGTGAGGACAAGAAAATAAAGACAGGTGTTTATTCAGTGTTTATGTTAGGATTGGTCAAACTTGAAATTGTTTCTTAAATGTTGAGTTAGCAGAGTTGTTTATATGACCATTCTGCACATATATTCTGAATCCGATGAAATTTTTAACGTATCAGTACGTTTGATGTCGGTTAATGACAAAAAATCAAAATGCCTGTCACAAATAATAATTACGTAATGTCGGGTTCATTTTTAATATATTAACATTACGAAAAGTGTTATTCATGGAGTGTTGTTTAGATCCAGGATTTTGTAATGGGGGTGTGGGTGGGTTTACAAAATTCTAAACAAGGTAATTTGAGTTTGTCGAAGGCAACTAAGCCGAGCTCGCAAATGGAATGAATGTTTAACGACACTGGCACAAAAGTGAAAATCTGCAATAACTTCTGTTAGAAATTAGCGAAAACAATTAGGCAAAGTTACGTCCCCTAACCGCTCTCTAGTTCCGGCGCGTTCCTCTAACAACAAGAATGACCGATGAATACAGTTCTTTGTGAATATTCAGCTGTCACACAAAGGTAGGAAGAGGTTTTTTTTAGCGCAGTTTAGTATATTGCATATTGTGTATGGTGAGTTTAAAAAGAAAGAAAAAGGGCACTTCAAACGGGCGGGGTGTGGGTGGGTGGGTGGTGGATTGAGGGGTCAAGAGACTACTGTTCATTCATTTCATTTTAAATTATTTTCGTGCTTATTATATCCAATTAAGGTTCAAGCACGCTGTCCTGGACACACACACCTCAGCTATCTGAGCTGTCTGTCCAAGACAGTGGGCTAGTCGTTAATTGCTAGTGGTTAGTGAGAGAGAGAAGAGGGTATGGTGACCTTACACCTACCCACTAAGTCGTTAAAACTCGATATGGGTGGGAGCCGGTACAGGGCTGCGAACCCTGTACCTACCAGCCTTATATCCGACGGCTTAACCACGACGCCACCGATGCCGGTCCGACTACTGTAGAACAATGAAAGGAACATTTGTTTAACGACACCTCATCACATTTTACACTACGTCTGGCTGTTGTTGGTGTTGTTTGTTGTTGTTGTCATTGTCTGTAACACATGGTTGCTTCAAGACTTGTAAAGACACGAGGACAACGACGACCAGGCGGAATGTTTAAAAGTTAATATTCTTAGTAAGGAACCCTAAGTTTTAACGGACTATGCACCTTTAAAATAATGAGAAGGATTTTTTACTGGGGCATGTGCCTTTAACACAATGAGAAAGTCGTTGGTTTACTGGGCCATGTGCCTTTAACACAATGAGAAGGACATACGTTTTACTGGATCACGTGCCTTTAAAATAAATGAGAAATAGTCATATGTTTTACATGGCTATGTGACTTTAAGATAATAAGAACATTTGTTTTACAGGGTCATGCGCCTTTAATGTAATGAGAAGGACATATGTTTTACAGGGCCACGTCACGTGATGTGCCTTTAACACAATGAAAAGGACATATGTTTCTCTGGGTCATGCGTCTTTTAACATAATGAGAAGTAGTCATATGTTTTACATGGCTATGTGACTTTAAGATAATAAGAACAATATATGTTTTACAGGGCCATGCGCCTTTAACATAACAAGAAGGACATACGTTTTATTGGGTCATGTGCCTTTAAATTAATGAGAAGTAGTCATATGATTTACATGGCTATGTGACTTTAAGATATTAAGAACAACATTTGTTTTACAGGGCCATGCGCCTTTAAGATAACGAGAAAGTCGTTGGTTGTACAAGACCATGAGTCATTAGAATACTGATAACGACATTGGTTTTACAAGGTCAAGTGCATTTCAGATAATAAGAGCGTCGTTGGTTTTACAGGACCATGTCCCATTAAGATAATGAGAAAGAGAATTATTTTACAGGAATATGTACATTTAAGATACATGGATAAACAATGTTTTACAGGGCCATGTGCCTTTAAAATAATAAGAACGTCGTTGGTTTTATAGGGCCATGCGCCTTTAAGACAATGCGAACGATAAGTTTGTACGTACATCTTGGGATAGTGCACTGGTCTTTGTCGTCCTTGATGTAGCCAATGTAACAGAAACAGTTGGCTCCAGTCCCCGTGTCGTAGCATTGCGCATTGGGGCCGCAGTCGTGTGGAGGGCTCGTGGCGCATGTGCCGTTAGACGTGTCGGCTGAAATCAGAAACAGAGAATGTTAATTTAGCCATACGTCTTTGGCTGTTAAAGGGACTTGTTCCAGTAAAAAGTTAAATGTTGTTTTTATAACGACACCACTAAAGGTAATTGTGGCCCGTAGTCTTTAGAAGAAACCGGCTACATTTTCCCATTAGCATCAAGGCCTTTTTTATATGCACTTTCACACAGACAGTACAGCACATACCCCAGCCTTTGATATACCAAACAAACAACGTTTATAAATCAGCTGTTGTCAAAACTTGCTATAGTCTAGTTGATTAGGTAAACATTGTTCAAAATGTGAAAAAAAGCATATAAAATTTCCTCTACGACTGTCAAAATTACAAATGTTTGATATCCAATAGTCGATGATTAATAAATCAATGTGTTCTTGTGGTGTCGTTAAACAAAACAAACACACAAAACTATCCACACAGTTCTCTGTTCACAGCCTTGAACAGATAGTGTCGTAGGTTATTTCAATAGACCATACAAGCTATGCATATTAAAGGTATGATGTAGCTGCAACAACAGGTTCCAACATACTGAATAGTTCACGAGAAAGTTGAAAAGGGTCAATTGGCTTTACTGTAAAATAAATGACCATGGATCAAGTAATCTTGGTTCAACTCGGCCATACACGTGAGTCCAGTGTCAGACGTCATCTAAAAGAACAACATGACCCTCTTTCATAAGACATCAAATTCAAAGAAGAGAGTTCACATCAGTTTAAAACAACGAAACGCGACCAAATGATTCGGCAATCTAGAAATAGTGACATGAAACACATTTTCAAACGTACAAACAAGGTATTACCGATTTAACTTTTAGACGTGGAAGAACAAAGACAATGCAAAACGCCGGATTTCATTGGCTACAACTTCTGATTATGACATGCCGGAATTAGACGCCAAACGTATAGGATGATTCCCTCATAGTCAATACAACAACAGCCTAAAGAGTTCAGTGAGGCAGAAAAGAAATCGGGGAACTACATGACTACTTCTATTATAATAAACTGGCAGTTTCCTCCAACAAGCGGATGAATATAAGATTGAGCTGTATCAGTACTAGTCGCAATACATTGCAATGCTTTCCACAGAAGGGAAGATGTACAGCACACAAGATTCCACAATCTGATTAAAATTAGCTCTACTGGGTCTACCAGTAGATCTAACAGCATTGCGTAGACTCCCATGTCCAGGTGACATTTCATCTATAAATAACAATTTAAATATTGACCAAATTTATACACTTCGCCTTTTATAGCGTTATTCGGGAGCATACAAATTCTAAAAATATCGGGTGAGACTATTTATGCAATAGGCGAACTTGTTGGTCTATTTCAACACTGAAAAAACAGGGGGAAAAGTGCAGTAATAAACTCTGGATTGTATAGTAGTATAAACAGATTTTATGGCTATACCATCACGGTTTTGTTTTCGTCTTGAAACTAATTTTATATAAAATTGTATATTGCAATTAGTATCCGGCATACTTCGTAATTCACGCGAATCATTTCGTATACCTTCGGCATAATCCCGAATGTTTTCAAATTCTTTTCAAATCTCTGACATGATTTTGCAAGTAAGGTTTTGATTGGTCGAATGAAAGTTCAAATGGACATGAGCTCTAACGGGCTGCTGTTAGATCCACATGTAATAGTGGAGCTAATTTTAATTAAATTGAAGATTCCAGTGTTGTGTTCATATGACTGCACTATGTGAAGCAGACTGTTATATGTTCTCCATTGTGCTCAGAATAGGACTGATCACATCGGCTGACACTCATGTTGTGGTCCCTACAATTGCCAATGCTCATACTTTAGCTCTTGATGAACCACGGATTGTCTATGGTATGAAGAGAACCTATAGCATAACACTATTGCAGCCAGCCTAGAAGAACAAAAGGCAAAGGAACTTCAATTGTTTTTTCGTTAAATCAGTGTCTGAGACATCATTGTCGTTCACTATTCAACTTAGACACTTAGTCAGCTTTTCCAGAAATGTGTTTGTTTGTCTCAAATGTCTGCGTGCGTCACATATGAGAGCGTATGTTAGCTTCAAAGGTTCGACATACTTCTTTTTGCAGGAGAAACAAAAACCCCCAGATGAACCAAGTAAAGAAGGAACTATATGCCTTACACAAAAGGGTGCCCTTACCAAACATACTAAGAGGGCTGCATACCAAGCCGGAGATATTTGGAACCAATCACTGACAGCTACACAACAACTACCTAACTCGTGTGCTTGGGAGCAGACCAAAAACTCTAGTGATCTATTGTTTCCTTTCTAGACAGCATTTCCAGAGGCAGCCAAATCATGTATACCTTTCAAATGTTTTACAGCATTGCTTCCATGCACTGAACTATGTACTTGTGCAGGAATCTGTTACCCTACCGTACCCTGATCAAAATCCTGGGGGGTGGGGGGTGGCACTACTTTTTATAAACAAATGAAATACTATACAAATTAAACCCTGAGATGTGTATGCTATTTTCTGGAGTAAAAGAAAAAGTGAGATTCTCGGGGGGGGGGGGGGGGGGGGGGGGGGGGGGCCTGTACAGACTGACTATAAATGTGATAATGTAAATAGGAATTTGGCTTTTCACAATGTTTTCAATCTAATGGTTCCGATATTTGATTTTAAAGTAAAACAAATAAATATACATTATTGTTATCATGTGTATTGAATTCCTTAGATATCAACACATGGGATTAGTCCCTTACATCAAGCATTTGTGTGTTCTGAGAGCCAAAATATTAGCAATTTGGTTTTTTTCAATGGCGGCTACTTTGAAAAACAAGATGTCTGCCGCAATTGTGATCAGATCATGTTTTGACATAAGCTACTAGACTACTAACATAACAGACAGACATACAAGGAAAGATAGAGTGAGGGACGGAGAGAGAGAGAGAGAGAGAGAGAGAGAGAGAGAGAGAGAGAGAGAGAGAGAGAGAGAGAGAGAGAGAGAGAGAGTACGTGAGGTTCAACAACGTTTGTCGTGGAGGTCTGTCGAAGCCAGGATATTGAAACACGATATACGTACCGATTTTATAGGTGCAGTCGTAACCCCCGTACGGAGGGTTGAGAGATCCACAGTCGCAGGCTCCGTTCACGCACGTGGCTGAGTTCTTACAGTCCTGTCCATTGCGGAAACAGTTATACGAGGTGGATACCAGGCCAGTTTCTGTAATAAGTAAATGGTATCAGTTGTAACTGCTTTATCTTATAAACCGCTATAGTTGATTGTTGAAGGTGCAAATCATTTTATTAACACCGTACATAGCTAGCACTTGACTTAAATAATAATAAAAAAAATAAATAAAAAAAAATTAAAACAACAACAACAACCAAAAAACAAAAGACCCCCACAAAAACGATACAAAGACGTGGAATTAAAACAAAATATAGATATAGATGTACATTGCACATATCGGTAAAAAAACAAACCCACAAACAAACAAAAAAACACAAACCCACAAACAAAAACCCGAAAAGAAAAAGGACCACAAAAACAAAGAATGAAGAAAGCTGAATAAAATAAAATGCGTTTAGGGCATACAGAGAATATATGACAACTGCTGAATTTTAATACGTTTAATATTCCAAGAGAGTTTGTTTTTTCCTCCCTCCCTTCCTCGTCCACACCCACCCCCATCCCGATTTTAAGTATTGCCGATAAGCTGGGTGCCCCATTTGTTTGCCCCTTCCCCTACCTATACGCAATTAACCGAACTCTCGGCGTCATCTATTTGACATTTTGTTATTTGTAGCCGATTTAATTTTATTATTAAAACATTTTTGGAGGGGTGGGGATGGGGGTGAGGGTGTGGGTTGGGGAGTGTTCCTGTAAGAGTGTTAAATGTGTAGACACACGGACTTCTGTCATTATTGCTGATGTTATATTGTAACTGTTTACCGTGATTTGTGAAAGCGCTGCATTGTGGGTACATGCACACGTGGAGAAGATTGTGTGACAACTCACCGTCATTTTTTGGTATGTAGATTTTCGACTCGGATGTCTGTACGATTATGTTTTGGCCCGTGGAGCTCAGAGTAACTATAATAGACTCAATATCCTCTGTCAGCTAGTTAACGAGACAAATATAATATGTTAGTTACAAGTTAAAAGTTTGTATTGTTTTAATGCTAGACTCGGACAACCAACTGGTAAAGTGTTCTGGGATCGATCGCCGTCGGTGGACCCATTGGGCTATTTCTCATTCCAGCCAGTGCTCCACAACTGGTGTAACAAAGGCCATGGTATGTACTATCCTGTCTGTTGGATGGTGTATATACTAATGAAAAAAGAAATGTTGCGGGTTTCGTCTCTATGACTGTCAAAATGACCATATATTTGAAATCCAATAGCCGATGATTAATAAATCAATGTGCTCTAGTGTCACAAAGACGTTGGCCAACTCGCCAATATCTCTACGACTGTCCAGTTGCTAGGCTGAGCGCTCTTACAGTCCGAGTATCGTTGTGTAAGGCTATGGTCAGACTACCAACTGCCATGACAAAGTTGGCCAACTCGCCAATATCTCTACGACTGTCCAGTTGCTAGGCTGAGCGCTTTTACAGCCCGATTATCGTTGTGTAAGGCTATGGTCAGACTACCAACTGCCATGACAAAGTTGGCCAACTCGCCAATATCTCTACGACTGTCCAGTTGCTAGGCTGAGCGCTTTTACAGCCCGATTATCGTTGTGTAAGGCTATGGTCAGACTACCAACTGCCATGACAAAGTTGGCCAACTCGCCAATATCTCTACGACTGTCCAGTTGCTAGGCTGAGCGCTTTTACAGCCCGATTATCGTTGTGTAAGGCTATGGTCAGACTACCAACTGCCATGACAAAGTTGGCCAACTCGCCAATATCTCTACGACTGTCCAGTTGCTAGGCAGAGCGCTCTTACAGCCCGATTATCGTTGTGTAAGGCTATGGTCAGACTACCAACTGCCATGACAAAGTTGGCTAACTCGCCAATATCTCTACGACTGTCCAGTTTCTAGGCTGAGCGCTTTTACAGCCCGATTATCGTTGTGTACAATGGTCAGATGGCCATGACAGTTGGTCAACTCGCCAATATCTCTACGACTGTCCAGTTGCTAGGCTGAGCGCTTTTACAGCCCGATTATCGTTGTGTAAGGCTATGGTCAGACTACCAACTGCCATGACAAAGTTGGCCAACTCGCCAATATCTCTACGACTGTCCAGTTTCTAGGCTGAGCGCTTTTACAGCCCGATTATCGTTGTGTACGGCTATGGTCAGACTACCAATTGCCATGACAAAGTTGGTCAACTCGCCAATATCTCTACGACTGTCCAGTTGCTAGGCTGAGCGCTTTTACAGCCCGATTATCGTTGTGTAAGGCTATGGTCAGACTACCAACTGCCATGACAAAGTTGGCCAACTCGCCAATATCTCTACGACTGTCCAGTTGCTAAGCTGAGCGCTTTTACAGCCCGATTATCGTTGTGTAAGGCTATGGTCAGACTACCAACTGCCATGACAAAGTTGGCCAACCCGCCGATCTCTCTACGACTGTCCAGTTGCTAGGCTGAGCGCTCTTACAAGCCCGATTATCGTCGTATACAACTACGACTAGTTAATCGGAGCGCACATGTCGTAAGTTAGGAGAGTAGGAAATTACAAACCAACTGTCGAGTTGGCCAATTCCGTCGTGACAGTTGGTAGTCTTACACTGCGTATAACGCATATACGTCCCACTAAAACGCCAAGTGGGACGTAATACTTCGACGTCACACGATGACGTCATCGACACTACAACCTTACAGGAACGTCAACCAAACGATTTGAGCGATATAAATTAAGATCGATTATGGGTAATAAATAGGATATTAAACTCGCTACCATTTCGAATCATGTTTATGTCCCTCGTAAAAATAATTTTCATTGACACTCGCTAAAGCTCGTGACAAAAAGTGAAAATCATTTCACTCGGGACATAAACATGATACGAAATAAAAGCTCGTTTAATATCCTATAACTATCATCAATCTTGTTTTAACACCCCCCCCCCCCAGAAAACCCCCCAAACAAAACAAACCAACCAACACCCCCCCCCCCCCCCCCCCACACACACACACAAAACAAACACCCCCCACACAAACACAAACACAAATACAATGAAACAAATAAAACAACAACAGACAAACAAACAAAAGTACCTTCAACGTGAATTCATAAATTTTAAGAATTGAGCGTGATATTTTTCACCTTCATGCGATGATAAATACCAAAACCGTTTACATAATTATGCGCGAAGCCGTTCATACATAAGTGTGTAAAACGTTTTTGGTGTTTATCATCGCATGAACGTAAAAAAAATATCACGTTCAATTCTTATAATTGCAAATGCATTGATATTTCCATTATACAAAACTATGTTAAAAAAACCCAATCGAACTCTATTCTACAATTATTTACAGCTGTTTCAATACATAAATAAGGGAATTCCCTTAGAAAGTTACACACGTTAAATCTCCGATTCATTATAATGATTTACGTAAGGTTTTATAAAATTTATTTTTTCTGAATAAAATGTGGATAAAAAATTATAAAATTTAAGATAACTGAACATCAACGTAAACAGTTGGTTTTAAAAAAAATATCAAACGATAATTAATTAAGGATTGAACGATCTATATACTTAAATGGAAGATTTGTTGTAAAGCGGTTAGAGTATGAATTTTGAACTAATTAACATAAGGAGAGCGTCAAATTATTTAGAAGATTTATCACTTACTATATTAAAATTGCAGTTGTCAAAAGTTGAATTAGTGAAAATTGAATGTGAAGACTGACTTGAAAGGGATAAAGTGGTTTCAGTGATACTGTGTGTGTGAATTTTAGAGGAAGTTTGTGACCGTGTGATATTATTCTCGGAAAGGACAGGTCGCGTATTTGTGCCCGAAGGCGTAGTCCCTATGTGTTTTCGCGCGTGTAAGTTGTCGATTTAGTGGTTTTGTCAAATGTGACAGAGCTGCGATCATGTCTCTCTTTTGATTTGTTGAGCATTCTCTGCTATAACTTCTAATAGAAGCTTCGCTTCTGTGGCCTGTCATGTGTCTCAATTCAAAATCGGAGTCGTTTAAATCCTGAAATGCGGTGGCTTAAACCGAGACCGTATGGGGGTTCCTGACCGTTCGTCACTATTCTTGAATGTTCTGGATCGACTCCCGACTGTTTTGAACATGTTCAAAACTGTCGGGAGTAAAATGTAAAGTATCCACCAAAACTTTCGTGTCTGTCATCCGACATTGTGATTGTCGTCTGTCAGTTTGTCACTGTCACTCACAGTGCAGACGATATTGGGATAAAACTAGAAACGATGGAATCATGGAAGAATGAACGTTTTTTTTTTTGAGATCACGTGATAGCATTTTAACCAATCCACACGCCTATTACAAAACAGTAATTATAAGATGGAATTATTCATTCATTTCAACTTATTTTCGTGCTTATATCCAATTAAGGTTCAAACATGCTGTCGTGGCCGCGCGCGCGCGCGCGCACACACACACACACACACACACACACACACACACACACACACACACACACTCATATAATCTCAGCTATCTAGGCTGTCTGTCCAGGACAGTGGGTTAGTTGTTAGTGGCTAGTGGTTATTGAGAGAGAAAGAGGGTGGGAGTCGGTACCGGGCTGCGAACTCTGTACCTACGTATACCAGCCTTATGTCTGATGGCTCAAACACGACACCACGGAGGCCGGTTTTAACGTGAAACAACGAGGTCTCTATATTTATATTGTTCCAGCCAGTGCACCACGACTGGTACATCAAAGACCGCGGTATGTGCTATCCTGTCTATGGGATGGTGCATATAAAATATCCCTTGCTGCTAATCGAAAAGAGTAGCCCATGAAGTGGCGACAGCGGGTTTCCTCTCTCAATATCTGTGTGGTCCTTAACCATATAACTGTAAATAAAATGTGTTGAGTGCGTCGTTATTTATACTTTACCTGATCATCCACTATGGTGATGGTAATGGTCTTCGTTGCCTCTCCGTCAGCAAACGACAAGGAGCCAGTCATGGTGCTGGTGCTCGTGTAGTCCATACCGTAGGTGGCCGCGCCGGAGAAGGCGTAACCGACGCTTGTGGTACCGGTGGCCGGGGACCGGTTCACTGTGAGGGTTACGGTTTGGACAGACTCGTCGGGAAGGATCTTAAATGTGGAGTCGGAGGCGAAGCCAATGGTGTACGAGGTAGCTAAAAATAGAAACGTTATTGGTACTGAGTGATTCTTTAACTCTCCAACTCTACACCTAACAAAAAACAAACAACAACAACAACAAAAAATCCAAAAGCCCACCAACAACCACAAAAAAAGAGAAAAAGAACAAAAACAAAGCCAAAACCCCCAACCAACCAGCCAACAAACTAAACCAAACCAAACCTAAACTAAACCAAGCAAGCGAGCATACCAACCAACCAACCAGCCAACAAACTAAACCAAACCAAACCTAAACTAAACCAAGCAAACGAGCATACCAACCAACCAACCAACCAACCAACCAGCTAACCAAACCAAACCAAACCAAACCAAGCCAAACCAAACAAACCAACCAACCAATCAATGAAGCAAGCAAGCAACCAACCAACACACAAACAAACATACAAAACCAACCCACCAAATAAACAAACAAAACTAAACAAAACAAATAAAACAAACTGAAGAAAATAAACAAGATTTTCCTCACCATCATCATTCTGGATGGTAACTGTCATGGTTGAAATTGGAGTTATCGTCCCCCCGTCATTCGCCGAGAGAATCAGGGTAAACGTTTCATCAGGCTCCACATTCTACGTGCGATCAACAACGAAAAGAAAGTTTGATATATTTAACGAAACAACTAGAGCACATTGACGTAACAACATCATCTATTAGCTGTCAATGTTGTGGTAATTCAGACGTATAGACTAAGACACCCGTCACATTAAATTTTGTTCATTGTAATTTGTTATTAAGGGGGAATTTCATATGCACTTTCTCACAGACTTGGCAGCACGCACCACACGTCCTTTGATATACCAGTCGCGGAACACTGGTTGGAAATGTAAATCTCCCCCCCCCCCAAAAAAAAAAAAACCCCAAACAAAACAACAACAACACCCCAACAACAACAACAACCCCCCCCCAACCCAACAACATATGAATTATGCTTCACCGAGGGCATTCGGTCATTCGAACCCAGTACCTCTGGCGAGTGATCATGCCGACTAATCTAGATCCCGCCTCAAAGGCCGTGGTATATGCTATCCTGCCTGTAAGAGGGAGCATATAAAAGATCCCTTACTACTGTTGGAAGACCTGTAGCGGGTTTCCTCTCTAAAACTATGAGTAAAACAAATACCAAATCTTTGACATCCAATAGCAGATGATTAATAAATCAATGTGCTCTAGTGGTGCCGTTAAACAAAACAAACTTAATTTTTAAAAGCATTTTCCAATAGGCAGGACAGTACATACCACGGCCTTTTGTGGTTCCGCCATGACAGAACAGAACTTACCTCATCATTGATGATGGTGATGTTCAGATTGGTGCTCGACTGCTGGCTGTCAAACGTTGCGACTGTTGGAACACTGAAGTCGTTGGAAGAAGCTGGGACCGTTCCACTTCCTGGAATGAATGAATGAATGTTTAACGACACCCCAGCACAAAAAATACATCGCCTATTGGGTGTCAAACTATGGTAAAGGCAATTCCACTTCCTGGAGTCATAGAAAAAAGAAAAAAGAGTTAAAGCTAAAGTTTGTTTTGTTTAACAAAACCACTAGAGCACATTTGGTTATTAATCATCGGCTATTGGAAGGAAGGAAATGTTTTATTTACGACGCACTCAAAACATTTTATTTCTGGTTATATGGCGTCGGACATATGGATAAGGACCACACAGATATTGAGAGAGGGAACCCGCTGTCGCCACTTCATGGGTTACTCTTTTCGGTTAGCAGCAAGGGATCTTTTATATGCACCATCCCACATACAGGATAGTACATACCATGGTCTTTGTTATACCAGTTGTTTAGCACTGATTGGAACGAGGAAATGTTTTATTTACGACACACTCAACCCATTTTATTTACGGTTATATGGCGTCAGACATATGGTTAAGGACCACACAGATATTGAGAGAGGAAACCCGCTGTCGCCACTTCATGAGTTACTCTTTTCGATTAGCAGCAAGTGATCTTTTATATGCATCATCCCACACACAGGATAACACATACTACGACCTTTGATATACCAGTCGTGGTGCACTGGCTAGAACGAGAAATAGCCCAGAAATGGACCCACCGACGGGGATCGATCCCAGACCGACCGCGCATCAAGCAAGCGCTGTACCACTGAGCTACGTCACACCTCTGATTGGAACGAGAAATAACACAGTGAGCCAACCGACGGCCGTAGTATGCGATATCCGGTTTGTGGGTTGGTTCATATAAAATACCCTTTGCTACTAATGGAACAATGTGGCGGGTTTCCTCTCTAAGACTAAATGTCAAAATTACCAAATGACGATAATTAATAGTTTCAATGTGATTTAGTGGTGTCGTTAAACAAAACAAACTTTCTTTCTTTGACCCTGTGGAAAATGCACTGAGAAAGAAGTAAAAATGTGCTTGAGCAGAGATGCGTCTAGACTGGTAAGCGAAGTTTATAGTTGGGTTGAGTTATAATCCCATGGAAAATATATTAAGAATAATAGAATCTATCACCGTTGTGAGGTAGGCCTATAGATAAGGCTATTCCAGCCAGAGGGTCAAAATGTTTTTTGTGAGGGCCGAGGTTCCGAGGGTTGAAATTGGCTTATCAGATAATCTATACCTCACAACGGTGATCGATTCTTTTTCTTGCCCATTTAATTACAGTAACAAAACATTAATTTTATAAGCTACGTACGGTTTGTTTATTGTTGAACGATTCGTAAACATTTCACCTACAGACAATGAAACTCATTTAATCATACGCTGAAAAATATAGTCTATCTTATGCAACGACATAAAAAGAAAATGCAACAAATTAACAATAAATATAAAGTTGAAAATATTAATTTGTTTAAATATTTTTAAAACAATGATACACGTCAAATGGCAAACAGAATTTTGAAAACCAATCGTCGTAAAACATGAGTTATGACGTCACGCGTATGTAGAATTGTCTAGCCCTTGGGTCAGACCTATATCTAGCCCTAGGGTCAGACAAATTTTTCTAGCACCGTGCAAAAGCTGGATAACCCTGTCCAGTGGGTAAGAAAAACGAATATGTGCTTGATCAGGGATGGGTTTTGAACCCCGTATCCCACACCCTGCATACGCGACTGGAATATGGAAATGTACTTTGCTGCGTAAACACACTCACGTTCATTACGACCTGATTTCCGCCTTATTACGTCGTAACAAATCTTATGAAATAGAAGGATCCACAAATGTTTACAAGCAGACTGTAGACAGCTAGATATCGCCGTCAGGGATCGATGTGCTGCACAAAAACAACGAACTTGCCGGCAGCATAGCCTGGCATAACGTTACGAAGTGTTCACCTGAACTAAACGCGCCCAGTTGGGTCGACCGTCCACTAAGTATTCTACAATGATGTGAGATGGTGCATATAAAAGACCTCTTACTACTAATGAATTTGGTTTTAGCGCGTTTCCTCTCTAAGACTTAGTTACTGTTTTTACCCCAGCAGGCACTCATAACGGGGAAAATAGAAATAATAATTTCTCGCTGAGAAATTATCATGCATTGATTTAACGTACACTACTATTGGACGATTTGACACCAACAAACTAATCACCTTGTCGGTACTAAATATGACGTCATCACGAGTTTGGCAAATCAAACACAATGACGTCACGTAATTTAAGGCGTTTGCGTTTACTTCTTTCTGGTTTCAGTGATAAATTTGTAAGAAAATGGTAGTTTAATGCAATTTATTATAGATTTTTTTTTTTACAGAATATATAGAACTTTGGGTTTTTAAAATTGTCTCGAGCTTCAGTCTCTAAGATAGGTGTGTGAGCAATTGCCAAATGTGTAACATCCAATAATAAATCTAAGATAAAGTTTGTTTTGTTTAACGACACCACTAGAGCACATTAATTAATTAATCATCGCCTTTTGGATGTCAAACATTTGGTAATTATTCTGACACGATGTCATCAGAGGAAATCCGCTACATTTTCCTAATGCAGCAAGGGATCTTTTATAATTCAATTAAATTAAATTCAATTCAATTTTATTGTACAAAACACTCACAAGGAGCATGTACAAAAACAATAACAATTAAATATATGTACTTTACATAGTAAAAGGTGTATGGTTAACAACTAACAGGTCTTACTGAAACAGTCTAGATAATCGAGTTTTCAGATTTTCATAAACCTATTTGCTTGTTAAAGGGGCAATATCTATTGGTGGGTCCAATATTGTTTTTAGTTGTTCATTTTCCTCTAAAAGGTTAAACTTTAATTTCATATATTTTTAGCAATATCAGTTAGCAGTTTTTGCCTATTTGTAATATATGCTGTACATTTGAGCAAAAAGTGGAACTTGTCATCAATTTTATTGGGGCAGAAAGGACAGAATCTTTGCTCAGGCGGGTTTGTTTTTTGTGGTAACGCCCCCTTTCAATTTCCAGTGGATGACAACTTTCATGTGGTCTTTGGGTTTTTTATGTTGATGTAGGTTGAGTAACTGACCTCATGCTTATCAGTTACCATATGTTCTTAATTTGTTACTTCTTCCTGTTGTTGGGTTAATGGGTAAAGAAGGTATGTGTAACATATCACTGAACGAGCGTTTCAGCTTTGCAGAGATGATATCTATTCTGAATAAAGATGTGTTAAGCACATTATCGAATGGGATATCAAGACTTGAGCAAATATGGTTTATACATTTTGTTATTGAACTGCACACATTTGAGGACATTAGCTTAATATCCTTAATCAAGGCTTTGTGAATAAGACTGTCATTTGTAGCTAACCAGGGTGTGTTGTAATACTTTAACATTAATAATATTACATCATATGATAATGGAAATAAACCCAGTTCACTAAGGGATCCTATATTACTGCATCTTCTAGGCACCTCTACAACAGATTTAGCAATTTTCTTTACAGCATTATTATATTTTTGGTTTTGCCAGTTATAAAAAAGAGAACTTTAGCTTGTGTTAATTATCTCTAATGCCCAGATTTCAGAGGCATATGTACATATTGGTTTGCATATGCCATTGAACATTTTAAGAAGAGTGGCAGTAGGCATTTGTTCTGCTGAAGTTAGTTTACAGCGTATTTTAAACCAGGCACGAAGTGATTTTGCCTGTAGATCTTTTATAACCGTTGTGAAAGTTCCTGTGTAAGAGAAGGTAATGTCAAGATAGCAGTAACATAACAGTTTGTAGTGGAGTGGAGTTATAGATAACATTGTGCAGTGCTACCAGAAACCATGGCGTTTGTCTTATTTGGATTTAATGAGAGATCCCAAGTGCTGCAACAGGTCCCAAGCTTATTAAGACTGTGTTGTAAACTAGCTTGAGTTGTAGAAAATAACAGAAGGTCATCCGCAAAGAGTAAATGTGGGATTTTTGTTTCCTCTAATTCAGGTGGATTAATTGCTTCTGACTCGAGATAGTCACCTAGATCATTAACGTAAATATTAAATAGCAATGGGCTCATAACACACCCCTCTTTGACTCCTATATTCGAAAGTATCTTAGAGGACAATCCACCAGTACTTTTTATAATGTATTGAATGTTACGGTACATGGCTTGAATTATCTTCAATGTGCGACCAGTAACACATATCATAATTAATTTGTAGAGTAAAGCATTTCGCCAGATTGAATCAGAAGCTTTGTTAAAATCCACAAACAGGAAAGCACATACCACGGCATTTGACCAGTTATTGTGCACTGGTTGGAACGAGACAAAACCCAATCAGTTGAAAGGATCTACCGAGTTGGTTCGACCCTGCGACGCAAGCACTTCATTAAATAAAACAAACTTTTAGCTTTATGTCCATTCAAGGTTCAAGCATGTCGACCCTGGGCCTAGAATTTGTCTTGGACAGTGATTTGTCCCAGGGCGGAAGAACGATTAAATGAGAGGCGCAGTTTAGAGGTAATTTGATAATGAGGATGAGACATTATTTTATTTTATTTTACTATTATTATTATTATTATTATTTTCATTTTCATTTTCATTGTTTATTCAGTTTATTTTATTTATTTATTTAATTTTGTGTGCGTGCGTGTGCGTGTGTGTATGGGTATGAAGGGGACAATTTCTTGTAGATATTATAGACCAGTTTGTAATTTATAGTAGACTGACCCACGGCTGCGATGTTGACGGACGCCGGTTGTGCGGTACTTCCTGTTCTGTCAATTTGTACAGTTAACGACCCACTGGATTCCAAAAGCGTAGCCGAATTTTGGGCAAAAGAGTATGTTTCTGAAATATGAAGAATAAAACAAATAAATAAATAAATTAATTAATTAATTAATTAATTAATAACCAGACAAGTAAGTAAGTAAATCAGTAATTAAGTAAACAATTATGTAAATTAATAAGTAAACAAATTAATTAATTAATAAGTAAGTAAAGTGATTAATAAATAAGTACAATAAATATATTTTTAAAATAAATAAATAAAATAACAAGTATGAAGTAAATCAGTAATTAAGTAAGTTTACAAGTAATTACATTAATAAACAAGTAAATTAATAAATAAAAAAAGTAAATAAATAAATAAATAAATAATGAAAATGAAAATAATAATAATAACAATACAAATAAAATAAATAACTGATTAATAAATAAATACAATAAATACATTAAATACAACAAATAAATAAATAAATAATTAATTAATTAATATGTACGTAAATCAGTAATTAAGTAAGTAAACAAGTAAGCAAATTAATAAGTAAGTAAATTAATAAATAAATAAATAAATAAGTATATTGATTAATAAAACAAATGCAATAAATAAAGTAAATATTTAAATAAATAAACACTACACAATGCGTTTTGATCGCTTTCGGAGACGTAGACCTAATACCCTGAGCGGAGATCATTCTTATAAATATTTAAAGTCTAAACTCAAGATTTAGCAAAGTTTCCATTTGCTGTCGAATTAAGCGACGCTGACGCTATGTTGCGCCACGCCTACGCTATCGTCGTCACCGGTAAAAGGGACACAATTTAGTACTTACGAGCATCAACCACATGACCGCTCAAGAGGATTAGCGTAAACACGAACACAGCACGTGCAGCATCCATCTTCAATAGAGTGAAAACTGAAATGAAAGAGAAAGTGAAAGTTTGTTTAGTTTAACGACACCACTAGATCACTTTGATTTATTTAATCATTTACTATTGGATGTCAAACATTTAGGTAATTTTGAAATATAGTATTAGAGAGGAAACCCGCTAATTTTTCATTAGTAGCAAGGGATCTTATATATGCACAATCCCACAGACAGAATAGCACATACCACGGCCTATAATATACCATGCAGTCGTTGATATACCATGCATATGTGTGTGTGTGTGTGTGTGTGTGTGTGTGTGTGTGTGTGTGTGTGTGTGTGTTTCTGTGTTTCTGTGTATTTGTGTGTGTGTGTCTGTATGTTTGTGTGCATTTGTGTTTTTGTGTGTTTGTGTGTGTGTGCGCGCGCGTGCGTGTGTTTTTGCGTGAATGTTTTGGTCAATAAGTTCAGTTTGGTTTGACGTTAACGGAAAGTTGTTTTGTCTGCATGTATCCATTTAAAAATATAACTGCATAATTTAATTTAATAGTACAACATTAGTTTTATTGGAAAATCTTTAATGAATTTTAAGTTTGTTAACCGACTCGCGAACAGAACGATGGTTCGCGTGAAATATTGTGCGCTGTTAATTATTATTATTATTATTAATTTGTTTAATTTGTTTAATTTTTTTTTTATTAGAACCAACGTCGATCGTCAGTCCCGTGAACCTTTAATAGGTATCTTAATGTAATAGGACATAATAAACATAATAGTAAGTTGGGTGTGACATATAATAAAAACCTTTTCACATTTGTGTCCGAACAGATTTTATGTCTGTAAGCGTTCCATACGAACAATAAACTGTAAAGTGAATGTGAGTTTTTTCTGAATAAGATTTACATTAAAGGAAAAAGGAAAACGCCATTAATATATTTATGATATCACAGAAATGTAAGTATTATAGATCCTTGGCGGACATTTTTTGTATCTTTCGGATCTTGTATAATAAAGTAATAACTCCTAACTTGAAAGAGAATGCTGAGAATACGATAAATTTACGGCCACACCCAGACTTTAAGTATTCAGTTGCTGTAAGGGGTGTACATTTGGCGATATGTCAGACGTTTTGTACGTTTCAGCAACAATATTATATTTGTGTCGCCAAAACATTAAGAAGTATAGTTAATTAGCATAATTGGGTGAAAAACAATTACTATTTTGTGTGATAGAAGGGTTGAAAATTCAAAGTTGTTCAAATATCACACCAGACATGTCATGTTATAATTATGTTATATATATACTGAAAAACCGGAGGAAATATAGAGATATTCGAATTCAAGAAAATACAAGGATTTAACATCGAATGAACTGAAAAGTTTTAATATAGTATTTCTACCAAAAAGGTCCTTTTTGTTAAGACCGAAACTGTGCTTTTAAAGCTACTATAATCAAGTAAATAAATAACACTTGAAATAATAAAAAATATTAAGATCTTTGAACCATGTCAAAAGTGCCATTTTTAAAAACAAATTTCTAATTTCTCCGATTTTTAAAAACATTTGACAATGTTACTTTAAGAACTTTCTGAGACAACATTATTAGGCAAGATGAATTTATTTATTTATTATTATTATTATTATTATTATTATTATTATTTTTTTTTTATTATTATTATTATTATTATTATTTTATTATTTATTTATTTTATTTATATATATTTTTTTTTTTGGGGGGGGGGGGGGGTCCTCAATACTACACTTTTGGCTCAATATCTCCACTTAAACCAAAACTTCAGTGAACATATCTAAACTATTAAACTATTATTAATTGTTATTATTTACATGGACATGCCATAATGCAAATTAAAAAAATTATCTAATAATTTTATAAATGTGGACAATAATGATACTGAAAATGTCACACGCCTGACATGACAATATATTTTGGGATCTATGAAATCATGAAACAGGGCCCATATTTTCGAAGCAATCTTAGGTCTCACTACACAGATGTCATCTGTCATTGAAACCTGTGTTAAATTGCCCAACTTCAAACGAAGATTGCCAATAGAACGGGTTCTCATTGGCACTAACAACATACACCACCGCGAACATACATTATATAAACATTTATTTTCACTTCAAAATTGAGAACATTTCCGTCTCAGTTTTTTGCTATTAAACCGCATCTGGCTGTAGTACCGGTCCGAACAGGTGGTTCATTAACCGATTCACTCCGGCTGTCACTTGCGCTATATACCAATGTCCCAAAAGGTCGATGCACAATATTACAAAATAACATGGGCAAAATACAGCCAGAAGGCGTACCATTAAACATACATATTGTTTTAATTCTTCACTATTTCCTAGAATTGAATATGTGAACCATAACGTGTCACAATTAGGAACTATAGTGGACCGTCATCAATGAACTCTCACCCAGAAGTGATCTCTGTAGTGAGACGTTCGCCTACGAAATCGTAAAACCATCGTAAGCTATGACGTCACTCTGGCGTGTGCTATAGTGACGTCACAACCTACGATATGTTTATGATTACATAGCACTAAGATGGCTTTGAAACACATAAACCAATTCAGCATGAATATTTTTTTTTTTTTTTTTCAAAAAAGCAAAGGTTATGTATTTCCAAATTGTAAATAAAATACTTTGATTATATTTCAGTCTGTTGTGTCACAACATTACAATTTTTGTATCTTTTTGCGTGAAAATAAACTCAAGTTTATGTGTGACCTGAAGATCTACATCACTGGCTGCTGTGACTGTGACTGTAAACATTCTTTGCAGGAAGCTACTTGCTTTTTTGTTTCAAAATGTTTCATTTAAAACGCTGATTAGTTCCGAATGGGAGCGAATAATGGAGGATTGCAAAAATAAGAGGTAACGAGGAAACATCCGTCATGCGCAAAACACATTCCCTAGTGACTTGATAACACATCGAAGTATTAAGTAGGGGTTATCAGGTCACCAGAAATATGGTTGCATGATAATACTTAGTTCATACGGTATCAATGCTAATTGCCATATAAAATGTCCAGTATTTAAAGGCATACTGTCACAGATTTAAGGACCTTATTTCTCTAAAAATAGATAATAAATAAAAAATTACATTAATTGTTGGAAACCAAATCTAGCTATCGCATCACCTTAACTGAACCATGATGGAGTGAAATCCATGTTATCGCTCTCGGCAATTTTCAATTATGGACCATTGCCATAATTCAATTATTTTTACAAAATGTCATTAATAAATGGAGTAAGGTGGTTATAAAGATGGTTGAATAAAGTACATTTCGGGACAAATCAAATTATATTTATTCAGGTAATACTTTGTTAGATCATTAAATAGGTCAGTGGACTGTGACAATATGCCTTTAAAACAGATATGAGGTACAACGTTCCCACGCTTGTTCCTCTCAAAAGGTTTTTATTACAATACAAAGAACTACGGCGACGTACCGTTAACGTTTTGGTTATTATAAAGTATAAGTGTCTACATATGCTTGCATTGTTATTAATTGCTGTACTTTAAAATACAGTCTACCTTGAATGACGCGACAGTTGTGGATTTCTTTTGGTATTGAAAATGTCCCGTTACTTATAGTGACAAATGATACATCAATTAAATCCAATGTCTGATTTCAGTTTGAGAGTTTTCTTTTATTTAAGCACATTTACGAAATTTCGAAACCTTTGTGTCTTAGTGTATATTAGGTATAATTCAAGGACATTTATATTGTCATTTTATTTCACCCAGATTGAATGCTTGGTAAACTGTACTTTCAGGTACAAACCAAAGTCTACTTGCGTCAGGTGGAGACTATGATGAACAGAGGACTGGACGAAGAAGTTTGTTTGTTTTACTTAACGACACCACTAGAGCACATTGATTTATTAATCATTTGCTATGGTGTACGTGCTATCCTGTCTGTGGGATGGTGCATATAAAAGATCACTTGGGTTTTCTCTCTAAGAGGGGCGGCGTTTAGCTCAGGCGGTTGAGTGCTCGCTTAAGGTGCTTGGGTCGCAGGATCGAACCACCTCGGTGGAGCCATTCAGCTGATTATTTTTTCTCGTTCCAACCAGTGCACCACAACTGAACAAAAGCCGTGGTATGTGCTTTCCTCTCTGTGGGAAAGTGCATATAAAAAAATCCATTGCTGCATTAGGAAAAATGTAGCGGGTCTCCTCTGACGACTACGAGTCAGAATTACCAAATGTTTGACGTGCAATAGCCGGCGATTAATTAATCAATGTGCTCCAGTGGAGTCTCTCTCTAAGACTATATATAAAAATTATCACATGTTTGACATCCAATAGTCGATGATTAATATATAAATGTGGTCTAGTGGTGTCGGTAAACGAAACAAACGTTAATTTTTTAATATAATGAATAATGATAATGCTAGGCACAGACTAACAACTGCCAGCAGGAAGTTGGCCAACATTCTGTAGTCACGACTTCTACGACTATACAGTTGTTAGTCTGAGCGCTCTCACAACTCGATTCTCGTCGTATAACCCATTAGTTGTTACTCTGAGCGCACCCGTCGTAAGTCGGGAAAACTACAACGCAACCGTCGAGCATTAAACTCTTCGTGTATTAAAGAGACTGTTCTGGGTTTACTGTCTACTGTAACACGTTTTCGACTAAACAGATTCTTCTAAACCATAAATATTAAATATATTTTCTCATTTATATATACAAAGGCTGGATTTAGCTCAGTCGGTTGAGTGCTCGCTTGAGATGCTTGCGTCGGAGGATCGAAACACCTCGGTGGATCCATTCAGCTGATTGGATTTTTTTCTCGTTCCAACCAGTGCGACACATCTGGATAAAGGCCGTGGTATGTGCTTTTCTGTATGTGGGAAAGTGCTGCATTAGGAAAAAATGTTGCGGGTTTCCTCTGATGACTACGAGTTAGAATTACCAAATGTTTGACATCCAATAGCGATGATTAATTAACCACTGTGCTCCAGTGGTGTCGTTAAACAAAACAAACGTTTTCATTTATATATACAGGGCTATTCTAAACGTCCTAATGGTTGTAACAGCCCAAACTCGATTTTCCCCTCCCAGTGAGTTCGCACAACGAAATAAATATGCAATAGAAAATAAAATTAAGTCAAAGGTTGTTTTGTTTAACGAAACCACTAGAGCACACTGCTTTAGTAATCACTGACTATTGGATGTCAAACATTTGGTAATTTTGACATATAGTCTTAGAGAGGAAACCCGCTACATTTTTCCATTAGTTGTAAGGGCTATTTTATATGCATCATCCCATAGACAAGAGAGCACATATCACGGCCTTTGATATACCAGTCGTGGTGTTCTGGCAGGGACGTAAAAACTTGATACGACTGGCTGGCTGCCCTTCTGCAGTCGTAACCACTAACAAAAGAAAAAACGTTTTCCACGGTGACAAAACGAGATATTGTCAAGCGTTTCTTAGTTGAATTCAGACCCGTGATAACGCTGTATATGCATTCAGAGGAACGCAAGAGTTTTATTATAAAACAAATATATATATATATATTATTCACTTTTTTTACGGCAATGAATTAGGACACAAAACTGGGACATGGTGCAGCGCCCTTTTATATATTGCTAGCTAGAACACTGTATTCATTCAAGTGGTTTTATAGTAAACGTAAACACGATAGATACCATTATGTGAATGTGTGGCTTCATCCCCTGGGTAACATTCATTTGATAATCCAGACGTTATGATCCCCTGTTTCTCAAGGCAAATAATAGTTCTACTATGAGAGTAGTAGACAATGGGAGATCAGTTCTACTGATTGACGAGTACTGCTTCTAACTATAGGCACTGTTACTGGAGTTGATGCTAAACACATCTAAGTTTAGTAAATAATTATGAGTAATCATGAAAGTAATCGCTGATTACGATTACATTAGCAAGGTAATCGATTACGATTGCGATTGCATGACATTCTCAAACAATGTAATCGATTACGATTGCGATTGCATGACATTCTCAAACAATGTAATCGATTACGATTGCGATTGCATGACATTCTCAAACAATGTAATCGATTACGATTGCGATTGCATGACATTCTCAAACAATGTAATCGATTACGATTGCGATTACATGAAAACCCCATCCTCACCCTGTCGTAACTAATTAAGCAAACACCCTGTTGAAAGTAGTCTATCACGATAAACCTTGGTTTATTTTCCTTTAAAATAGCTTAAAATATTAATACGTCTGATAAAAATTCCCGAAAGCTGATTTTAATAGATGTTCTACGAAACGCGGCGCTTGTAATGATACCAAAATAAACATACCCAGACCAAGATACTTGTAATTTTCACCGATACAATTGGATCCTTATAATATGGTACAAAGCAAGCATAACTGCAAATCGAGTCATTAATAATAGTCTTTTTTTAGAATGTCAACAATTAAATGCAATGAGCAACTTGTGCACATGTATATGTATGTAGATATCAATTTAATTATTTATTTACTTCTTTTCTTTCGTTCTTTATTTCTTCATTTATAGATTTAAAAAAAAAAAATCGATTTTAATTTGTGGATGGCATTAAATGGTATTCGTTCTACAAACAATAATAAAAAAATGTAATAGTGATCAGACAGTTTGCAAGTACTAATTATGACTTATTTCAATAATATAACAAAATATATATGTTATGCATTAATACAATAATTATACCTATGGTTATGGGTACCTTTTCGTCAATAATCCAAATTTAAGAAAATAAATCTGGTTTTGAAATTGATTCCCTCCCTGCACTATACATACGTTTATAAATGTTTGAAATAATTTAATAAATAATAAAAAATTGTCCAGTCTTTCAATGAATGAAATCGATATGGTTGTAAAATAAAAGTGCATAACTTCATGGTGGTAACATCATTTCATTATTTGTGTAGATTTGTGGAAATATAATCATGATTGTAATCATGATTGCTAGACAATGTATTCGCAATCGTAATCGATTACTTTCAATTATCTTGTAATCGTAATCGTAATCGATTACTTTTGTCAAGTAATCGCCCATCTCTGGTGTATATATATGTGTATGTATGTGTCTGTGTATGTAACACTTTTTAACTTCCTTGTAAATAAAGTTTATTTAACCATTAATTAGTATTTTTTATCTAATCATTTGTATCAACGTTTTTAACTTTAATTTTTTTAATTTTTAATTTAATTTTTAATTTTTTACTAACACTCTCCCCACCCCTCTCGTTGTGAGCACAGTTTCTGGCCCTAGTCAGAAATCGTGCTCGCAACGAGCGTGCTTGAACATTAAATTGATATAAGCACGTTAATTCCCGACATCTGACCTGACAGTCATTTGTGGGCATACATACATACATACATACATACATACATACATACATACATGTATGTATGTATGTTTTTTTACTAACACTCTCCCCACCCCTCTCGTTGTGAGCACAGTTTCTGGCCCTAGTCAGAAATCGTGCTCGCAACGAGCGTGCTTGAACATTAAATTGATATAAGCACGTTAATTCCCGACATCTGACCTGACAGTCATTTGTGGGCATACATACATACATACATACATACATACATACATACATACATACATACATACATACACACATACATACATACATACATGTGTATGTGTGTATGTGTGTGTGTCTACGTGTGTATGTATGTATGTGTATGTGTGCATGTATGTGTGTATATGATTGTATGTATGTGTATGTATATGTGTATGTATGTGTATGTATATGTGTATGTGTGTGTATGTGTGTATATGTATGTGTATGTATATGTGTGCATGTGTGTCTGTGTGTATGCATGTGTTTGTGTGTGTGTGTGTGTGTGTGCCTGCCTGTGTGTGTACGTGTGTATGTCTGAGTGTATGTGTGTGTGTTTGTATGTCTGTGTGTGCGTGTGTGTGTGTATGTGTTCAGTTGACCGCCTCTCATCCCCAGTCTCGTATGCTTATTCATGCATTGCTCATTACCTATACCCTTCTCCATCCCCATAAGCGTACGAGACAAGGGGCAAGGGCGGGGGGGGGGGCAATTGCCCCCTAGTGCTGTAGCGAAACCTCAAATTCGCACAAAAAATTATAAAAAAATTCGGACAAAAAGTGCTAATCTGAGACCTTTTTAACATTTATTTCCATCGAAAAAGTGCGTAGAGATTCGTTTGCAACCCTATATAGCTATTTGGCAGTAAAGCTAACATGAATAAATATTGTTATCCAGATTCGGGTATGTTCGTTTAATTCGGACAAAAACCAACCTGTCCCCCCACCCACCGCCTACAAATATGGGAGTCCGTACTCCTTTATCCCTCCCGCCCCAACTCCTGGTATTCTTAAATATAGAACTCACCTTTAGACGAAATTCTTAAAACCATCAGATTACAGGTGCTCAAGTTAGCTTCTTCCTTCAAAGGTGAACGTGGAGAAATAAAACATCACCGCGCAGCGTCTGTGGGTTTCTTCTTAAATACA
Source organism: Gigantopelta aegis (assembly GCF_016097555.1). Lineage (NCBI taxonomy): Eukaryota > Metazoa > Mollusca > Gastropoda > Neomphalida > Peltospiridae > Gigantopelta > Gigantopelta aegis. The sequence continues at coordinate 6,042,181 of NC_054709.1, forward strand.
AAATGTTTGTGCTGTTCAGGGTCAACTGCATGTAAATAAAAACTAATGACAATTTCAAGTCGGCCTTTTCCTTTTGTACGCTGGAGACCTAACAGCAAAGGTTTGGGTGGGGTTCCCAGTACCTCTACGAACAATTATGATCTCAGTATGAATACTGGGTAGGTAGAGGGCGTATAATGATTCGGTCTATAGAGAATTCACCGGTCTTCGAGCGTGTGCTGGTGAAAGAGGTATACGAAGCGTAACAAGTAAATAATGCGGTCTTGCTCTGTATGATACGACTGAATGATGTTTTTTTCACACCTGGGAGGACATTTTCACAAAAATTGGGATCTATTTTTATCTAACAAGCAGTACAGTGTAACAATATAAGGAATTTACAAGGACATGAATTAAAAAAATAATAATCATAAAACAAATAAAGAAAGGAAAAGAAAGGAAAGGAATGTTTGTTTAACAACACCTCAGCACATTTTAAAACTACGGATATTTGGTGTCTAACATAATATGGTTACTTCAACATTTGGTCGAGAAAGAGAAGAAAACCGCTGTCGCCACATCAGCTGCTAACAATAAAGCAGAAATTAATATGTTATGCTCTTTGTCATACACATTTTTTCAGTAGACCTATATACCACGACCTTTAATGTGGTGTACCAGTCGTGCGGCTCAGGTTGGGTTGGGGGAAATTTTCAGAGTCCACCAAAGGCGATCGAACCTGCGACCTATCGCACCATAGGCGAACATTCTATCACTGAGATACAGGCCGCTGAATCCCACCCCTAGAAACACAAAGAAATAACAGAAAAAAAGAAAAAATAACAGAAAGTTGAAGTTTGTTTTGTTTAACGACACCACAAGAGCACGTTGATTTATTCATCAAATTAATTATTAGTCAAACATTTCGTAATTCTGACACGTAGTCTTCAGAGGAAATATGCTACATTTTTGCCATTAGAAGCAAAATATCTGGGATGTCACAAAACATCGTAAGCCTAGTTTTGCACGTAAACGTAAATCTATGACTAAACCACAATTCTTACCACTATTGTAGTACAACAAATATAGTTATAAATACAGATATTTCATTTTCTTTTGTACTTTCTAATGCTCCATTTTCCTTAATGATGTAATTTTCTTCGTGAAATCGATGCCAAACACTTGTAAAAATGTACGCCCGGTATAATTGCTAGTCGCAGACGTAAACTTACGATGTTTTGTGAAATTGCCCCCCAGTTATTGGCCCTATATATATATACTTTCCCACATACAGAGCAACTGCTTTAGGTGGAAGCAGTTGAGGCTCAAACTCCCGTCTTGTAGTGTCTCAATTTGGCAGGATTTGAACCATTGTCGTCAGCTTGGCAGTTAGCAAAGAGGATTGAAGGAAGGACTGTTTTACACCAGCACAAAACAAAAATACATCGTCTTTTGGGTATTCGTTGTGTTCTTAAATTCGTTGACGTCCATAGGCGTACGGGCTCCCATTTTTGTAAGCTGATTTAAAAAAACATTTCCGAATTAAACAAAAATGCCCGAATCTGGATAACAACATAATTTTATTCATATTAGCATTACTACCAAACTGCTATAAAGGGTTCCAAGCGGATCACTACACGTTTTTACTTGCATTACAAACAGTATTTATAAGATATATAATAAAATTGTCTTTAAAACTATCTAAAAATCCCACGTTTCGTTTAAAAACTTTAAACTTCCTCAGGGGAATAAAACACAAATGAAATGAGTTAAAATCAGACTGGTTATAAGTGAACAAAATATAAAACAACACAAGCTAAATAAACAAAGGGAACTAATCAGGTAAATTGGTCATGATTGGGACTGATTAAAACAACAAAGGGAGAGTCAAGAGCTACCCACAGCCACTGGGATGATTTTCATTTAGTCCATGTGGCCAAACTGAGTTCAGCCTGTGAATCCAAAGGGACTCTGCTATGTTGAGTTTCTTTTTATCCTAATTGGATACTTTTTCAAGCAGGTGACAAACATAATAATGTTCAGGTTGATTAAGTGTGGAGCTACATGAGGGGCTTTAAACGTTTTATTGTAAACAGTATTTATGAGTAGAATGATTGAAATACATCATGAAAAGTTTTTCAGTCCAGCTCATTTTGCCCCAATTTAAATCGTGTTTCACTGAATGCAAACATTATTGTCTATTTGAACACAACGGAAAAAGTGATTTCACAGAATATAGAAATGAATTTGCTGTTAAGCATGAACATACAAATTCTACAGTTAAGTTAAAACAGTGTTAAGTGTGTAAAAAAGGACGATGCTACCTATTACTTTAGAAGCATGCAGCTTCAGCTACAGTCCGTTTGCTTCAAACGAGAACCGATGAATTGCAAGGTAACTCTATAATGAATAAAGTTAAAGTTAAAGGGACAGACCCTAGTTTTTAAACACTACAACACATTGTTCACTGTTAAAGACGTTTATGATCACTGAAATAAAACATAACTTATATTTTATTGTTTAGATTATCCATATTCGTAGAACAGAAGTGTATCTGGTCATCCTGTTGTTTCTAATAACACAAAATGCAATTTTAATATTTAAAAAAACGCACGTGCGTCAAACAAGTAGCGGTTATTGATTCGAGTTTTAGTATAATTTTAAGGATATTTCCCGGATTTAACGGAAAAATATCCGCCCGGTCCCCCCCTCCCCTAACCCTTACATTTAATCCCAACCCTAACCCCAACCCCAACCCTAACCCTAACCCTAACCCTAACCCTAACCCTAACCCTAACCCTAACCCCTAACCCTAACCCTAACCCTAACCCCTAACCACTAACACTAACACTAACACTAACCCTAACCCCTAACCCTAACTAACTAAAAATAACGGAGGGGACCGGGCGGATATTATACCAAACTTAGTGTCCATTTTTACTAGTTGAAACTATGGTCTGCGCCTTTAAAATGTCATCATATTATTCAGTTTTTAAAACCATACAAACTTAAATATCATTTAAAAAAAAAAAAAATTTACGTAAATAAAAAAGTTTCTTGACAAATTACCATCATATTACATAGATTAAATCTCATTTTTAATACAGCCTTGAAACCTTTTTATTTACATTGAATTTATTCGTTATAAACCGGCCTCGGTGGCGTCGTGGTTAGGCCATCGGTCTACAGGCTGGTAGGTATTGGGTTCGGATCCCAGTCAAGGCATGGGATTTTTAATCCAGATACCGACTCCAAACCCTGAGTGAGTGCTCCGCAAGGCTCAATGGGTAGGTGTAAACCACTTGCACCGACCAGTGATCCATAACTGGTTCAACAAAGGCCATGGTTTGTGTTATCCTGCCTGTGGGAAGCGTAAATAAAATATCCCTTGCTGCCTGTCGTAAAAGAGTAACCTATGTAGCGACAGCAGATTTCCTCTAAAAAACAGTGTCAAAATGACCATATGTTTGACGTCCAATAGCCGATGATAAGATAAAAAAATCAATGTGCTCTAGTGGCGTCGTTAAATAAAACAAACTTTACTTTATAACTGTAAATAATGTTGACTGTAAGGATGTACGTAGCAGCTTTCGCTACGTATTGTACCCGTGTCTTCTTTTGGATGTGACCGGCCTCGGTGGCGTGGTGGTTAGGCCATCGGTTTACAGGCTGGTAGATACTGGGTTCGGATCCCAGTCAAGCCATGGGATTCTTAATCCAGATACCGACTCCAAACCCTGAGTGAGTGCTCCGCAAGGCTCAATGGGTAGGTGTAAATCACTTGCACAGACCAATGATCCATAACTGGTTCAACAAAGGCCATGGTTTGTGCTATCCTGCCTGTGGGAAGCGTAAATAAAATATCCCTTGCTGCCTGTCGTAAAAGAGTAACCTATGTAGCGACAGCGGATTTCCTCTAAAAAACAGTGTCAAAATGACCATATGTTTGACGTCCAATAGCCGATGATAAGATAAAAAAATCAATGTGCTCTAGTGGCGTCGTTAAATAAAACAAACTTTACTTTATTCGTTAGAAAGTTAGGTGTCAATTCATCGGATCCCTGTTGACGCAAACGGACATTACCACGTGCTTCGATGAGTTTTAAGAGGTGTATTTTTATCTGTAAATAAAGTCGATTGTAAGGATGTACGTAGCTGCTTTCGCTACGCATAGTACCCGTGTCTTCTTTTGGATGTAACTTTGCGGTATCCACCCTGTAGCTGGGTGTGTTTTTGTGAATAGTGTTCTGGGCGAGACCTTCTTTTTTGTTGTTGGTTGTAGCACTGTTGGTTTGGATATGTCGTTCTACACCAGTGCACTTCAAAAGTCTGTCATACTGGGAGCGGAATGGGATTATTTCACACACCGGAAATCGCGTCGAAACTGCATTTTAAATGGGCGAGGTGCGGTCGCCGGCGGTCGGTCTGGGATCGATCCCCGTCGGTAAAGCCCATTGAGCCATTTCTCGTTCCAGTCAGTGCACCACGACTGGTATATCAAAACCCCCGCCGTATATGCTATCATGTCTGTGGTATGGTGAATATAAAAGATCCCCTAGCGTGTTTCCTCACTTAGACTATCTGTCAGAATTACCAAATGTTTGATATCAAACAGCCGATGATTAATTAAAAGTGCATAACTTCATGGTGGTAACATCATTTCATTATTTGTGTAGATTTGTGGAAATATAATCATGATTGTAATCATGATTGCTAGACAATGTATTCGCAATCGTAATCGATTACTTTCAATTATCTTGTAATCGTAATCGTAATCGATTACTTTTGTCAAGTAATCGCCCATCTCTGGTGTATATATATGTGTATGTATGTGTCTGTGTATGTAACACTTTTTAACTTCCTTGTAAATAAAGTTTATTTAACCATTAATTAGTATTTTTTATCTAATCATTTGTATCAACGTTTTTAACTTTAATTTTTTTAATTTTTAATTTAATTTTTAATTTTTTACTAACACTCTCCCCACCCCTCTCGTTGTGAGCACAGTTTCTGGCCCTAGTCAGAAATCGTGCTCGCAACGAGCGTGCTTGAACATTAAATTGATATAAGCACGTTAATTCCCGACATCTGACCTGACAGTCATTTGTGGGCATACATACATACATACATACATACATACATACATACATACATACATACATACATACATACATACATACACACATACATACATACATACATGTGTATGTGTGTATGTGTGTGTGTCTACGTGTGTATGTATGTATGTGTATGTGTGCATGTATGTGTGTATATGATTGTATGTATGTGTATGTATATGTGTATGTATGTGTATGTATATGTGTGTGTATGTGTGTATATGTATGTGTATGTATATGTGTGCATGTGTGTCTGTGTGTATGCATGTGTTTGTGTGTGTGTGTGTGTGTGTGCCTGCCTGTGTGTGTACGTGTGTATGTCTGAGTGTATGTGTGTGTGTTTGTATGTCTGTGTGTGCGTGTGTGTGTGTATGTGTTCAGTTGACCGCCTCTCATCCCCAGTCTCGTATGCTTATTCATGCATTGCTCATTACCTATACCCTTCTCCATCCCCATAAGCGTACGAGACAAGGGGCAAGGGCGGGGGGGGGGGGGCAATTGCCCCCTAGTGCTGTAGCGAAACCTCAAATTCGCACAAAAAATTATAAAAAAATTCGGACAAAAAGTGCTAATCTGAGACCTTTTTAACATTTATTTCCATCGAAAAAGTGCGTAGAGATTCGTTTGCAACCCTATATAGCTATTTGGCAGTAAAGCTAACATGAATAAATATTGTTATCCAGATTCGGGTATGTTCGTTTAATTCGGACAAAAACCAACCTGTCCCCCCCCCACCCACCGCCTACAAATATGGGAGTCCGTACTCCTTTATCCCTCCCGCCCCAACTCCTGGTATTCTTAAATATAGAACTCACCTTTAGACGAAATTCTTAAAACCATCAGATTACAGGTGCTCAAGTTAGCTTCTTCCTTCAAAGGTGAACGTGGAGAAATAAAACATCACCGCGCAGCGTCTGTGGGTTTCTTCTTAAATACAAAATGTTTGTGCTGTTCAGGGTCAACTGCATGTAAATAAAAACTAATGACAATTTCAAGTCGGCCTTTTCCTTTTGTACGCTGGAGACCTAACAGCAAAGGTTTGGGTGGGGTTCCCAGTACCTCTACGAACAATTATGATCTCAGTATGAATACTGGGTAGGTAGAGGGCGTATAATGATTCGGTCTATAGAGAATTCACCGGTCTTCGAGCGTGTGCTGGTGAAAGAGGTATACGAAGCGTAACAAGTAAATAATGCGGTCTTGCTCTGTATGATACGACTGAATGATGTTTTTTTTCACACCTGGGAGGACATTTTCACAAAAATTGGGATCTATTTTTATCTAACAAGCAGTACAGTGTAACAATATAAGGAATTTACAAGGACATGAATTAAAAAAAATAATAATCATAAAACAAATAAAGAAAGGAAAAGAAAGGAAAGGAATGTTTGTTTAACAACACCTCAGCACATTTTAAAACTACGGATATTTGGTGTCTAACATAATATGGTTACTTCAACATTTGGTCGAGAAAGAGAAGAAAACCGCTGTCGCCACATCAGCTGCTAACAATAAAGCAGAAATTAATATGTTATGCTCTTTGTCATACACATTTTTTCAGTAGACCTATATACCACGACCTTTAATGTGGTGTACCAGTCGTGCGGCTCAGGTTGGGTTGGGGGAAATTTTCAGAGTCCACCAAAGGCGATCGAACCTGCGACCTATCGCACCATAGGCGAACATTCTATCACTGAGATACAGGCCGCTGAATCCCACCCCTAGAAACACAAAGAAATAACAGAAAAAAAGAAAAAATAACAGAAAGTTGAAGTTTGTTTTGTTTAACGACACCACAAGAGCACGTTGATTTATTCATCAAATTAATTATTAGTCAAACATTTCGTAATTCTGACACGTAGTCTTCAGAGGAAATATGCTACATTTTTGCCATTAGAAGCAAAATATCTGGGATGTCACAAAACATCGTAAGCCTAGTTTTGCACGTAAACGTAAATCTATGACTAACCACAATTCTTACCACTATTGTAGTACAACAAATATAGTTATAAATACAGATATTTCATTTTCTTTTGTACTTTCCAATGCTCCATTTTCCTTAATGATGTAATTTTCTTCGTGAAATCGATGCCAAACACTTGTAAAATGTACGCCCGGTATAATTGCTAGTCGCAGACGTAAACTTACGATGTTTTGTGAAATTGCCCCCCAGTTATTGGCCCTATATATATATACTTTCCCACATACAGAGCAACTGCTTTAGGTGGAAGCAGTTGAGGCTCAAACTCCCGTCTTGTAGTGTCTCAATTTGGCAGGATTTGAACCATTGTCGTCAGCTTGGCAGTTAGCAAAGAGGATTGAAGGAAGGACTGTTTTACACCAGCACAAAACAAAAATACATCGTCTTTTGGGTATTCGTTGTGTTCTTAAATTCGTTGACGTCCATAGGCGTACGGGCTCCCATTTTTGTAAGCTGATTTAAAAAAACATTTCCGAATTAAACAAAAATGCCCGAATCTGGATAACAACATAATTTTATTCATATTAGCATTACTACCAAACTGCTATAAAGGGTTCCAAGCGGATCACTACACGTTTTTACTTGCATTACAAACAGTATTTATAAGATATATAATAAAATTGTCTTTAAAACTATCTAAAAATCCCACGTTTCGTTTAAAAACTTTAAACTTCCTCAGGGGAATAAAACACAAATGAAATGAGTTAAAATCAGACTGGTTATAAGTGAACAAAATATAAAACAACACAAGCTAAATAAACAAAGGGAACTAATCAGGTAAATTGGTCATGATTGGGACTGATTAAAACAACAAAGGGAGAGTCAAGAGCTACCCACAGCCACTGGGATGATTTTCATTTAGTCCATGTGGCCAAACTGAGTTCAGCCTGTGAATCCAAAGGGACTCTGCTATGTTGAGTTTCTTTTTATCCTAATTGGATACTTTTTCAAGCAGGTGACAAACATAATAATGTTCAGGTTGATTAAAGTGTGGAGCTACATGAGGGGCTTTAAACGTTTTATTGTAAACAGTATTTATGAGTAGAATGATTGAAATACATCATGAAAAGTTTTTCAGTCCAGCTCATTTTGCCCCAATTTAAATCGTGTTTCACTGAATGCAAACATTATTGTCTATTTGAACACAACGGAAAAAGTGATTTCACAGAATATAGAAATGAATTTGCTGTTAAGCATGAACATACAAATTCTACAGTTAAGTTAAAACAGTGTTAAGTGTGTAAAAAAGGACGATGCTACCTATTACTTTAGAAGCATGCAGCTTCAGCTACAGTCCGTTTGCTTCAAACGAGAACCGATGAATTGCAAGGTAACTCTATAATGAATAAAGTTAAAGTTAAAGGGACAGACCCTAGTTTTTAAACACTACAACACATTGTTCACTGTTAAAGACGTTTATGATCACTGAAATAAAACATAACTTATATTTTATTGTTTAGATTATCCATATTCGTAGAACAGAAGTGTATCTGGTCATCCTGTTGTTTCTAATAACACAAAATGCAATTTTAATATTTAAAAAAACGCACGTGCGTCAAACAAGTAGCGGTTATTGATTCGAGTTTTAGTATAATTTTAAGGATATTTCCCGGATTTAACGGAAAAATATCCGCCCGGTCCCCCCCTCCCCTAACCCTTACATTTAATCCCAACCCTAACCCCAACCCCAACCCCAACCCTAACCCTAACCCTAACCCTAACCCTAACCCTAACCCTAACCCTAACCCTAACCCTAACCCTAACCCTAACCCTAACCCTAACCCTAACCCTAACCCTAACCCCTAACCACTAACACTAACACTAACACTAACCCCTAACCCCTAACCCTAACTAAAAATAACGGAGGGGACCGGGCGGATATTATACCAAACTTAGTGTCCATTTTTACTAGTTGAAACTATGGTCTGCGCCTTTAAAATGTCATCATATTATTCAGTTTTTAAAACCATACAAACTTAAATATCATTTAAAAAAAAAAAATTTTTACGTAAATAAAAAAGTTTCTTGACAAATTACCATCATATTACATAGATTAAATCTCATTTTTAATACAGCCTTGAAACCTTTTTATTTACATTGAATTTATTCGTTATAAACCGGCCTCGGTGGCGTCGTGGTTAGGCCATCGGTCTACAGGCTGGTAGGTATTGGGTTCGGATCCCAGTCAAGGCATGGGATTTTTAATCCAGATACCGACTCCAAACCCTGAGTGAGTGCTCCGCAAGGCTCAATGGGTAGGTGTAAACCACTTGCACCGACCAGTGATCCATAACTGGTTCAACAAAGGCCATGGTTTGTGTTATCCTGCCTGTGGGAAGCGTAAATAAAATATCCCTTGCTGCCTGTCGTAAAAGAGTAACCTATGTAGCGACAGCAGATTTCCTCTAAAAAACAGTGTCAAAATGACCATATGTTTGACGTCCAATAGCCGATGATAAGATAAAAAAATCAATGTGCTCTAGTGGCGTCGTTAAATAAAACAAACTTTACTTTATAACTGTAAATAATGTTGACTGTAAGGATGTACGTAGCAGCTTTCGCTACGTATTGTACCCGTGTCTTCTTTTGGATGTGACCGGCCTCGGTGGCGTGGTGGTTAGGCCATCGGTTTACAGGCTGGTAGATACTGGGTTCGGATCCCAGTCAGTCAAGCCATGGGATTCTTAATCCAGATACCGACTCCAAACCCTGAGTGAGTGCTCCGCAAGGCTCAATGGGTAGGTGTAAATCACTTGCACAGACCAATGATCCATAACTGGTTCAACAAAGGCCATGGTTTGTGCTATCCTGCCTGTGGGAAGCGTAAATAAAATATCCCTTGCTGCCTGTCGTAAAAGAGTAACCTATGTAGCGACAGCGGATTTCCTCTAAAAAACAGTGTCAGAATGACCATATGTTTGACGTCCAATAGCCGATGATAAGATAAAAAAATCAATGTGCTCTAGTGGCGTCGTTAAATAAAACAAACTTTACTTTATTCGTTAGAAAGTTAGGTGTCAATTCATCGGATCCCTGTTGACGCAAACGGACATTACCACGTGCTTCGATGAGTTTTAAGAGGTGTATTTTTATCTGTAAATAAAGTCGATTGTAAGGATGTACGTAGCTGCTTTCGCTACGCATAGTACCCGTGTCTTCTTTTGGTGAGGGGGGGGGATGTAACTTTGCGGTATCCACCCTGTAGCTGGGTGTGTTTTTGTGAATAGTGTTCTGGGCGAGACCTTCTTTTTTGTTGTTGGTTGTAGCACTTTTGGTTTGGATATGTCGTTCTACACCAGTGCACTTCAAAAGTCTGTCATACTGTGAGCGGAATGTGATTATTTCACACACCGGAAATCGCGTCGAAACTGCATTTTAAATGGGCGAGGTGCGGTCGCCGGCGGTCGGTCTGGGATCGATCCCCGTCGGTAAAGCCCATTGAGCCATTTCTCGTTCCAGTCAGTGCACCACGACTGGTATATCAAAACCCCCGCCGTATATGCTATCATGTCTGTGGTATGGTGAATATAAAAGATCCCCTAGCGTGTTTCCTCTCTTAGACTATCTGTCAGAATTACCAAATGTTTGATATCAAACAGCCGATGATTAATAAAAGTCAGTGCTCTAGTGGTGGCGTTAAACAAAACAAACTTTTTAACTTTCTGTTGGATATACCTCGGCGGTATTCACTCTATCAAGGTGTGTTATTATAAATCATGGTAGACAGGGTAGTACATACCACGGCCTTTAGTATACCAGGCATATTGCTGCACTGGCTGGAACGAGAAATAGCCCAATGGGTCCACCGACGGGGATCGATCCCAGACAGCGGTCTGCGGCCCCGACTACGGTACGGTAGTCAGTACCCTGTTACGACGCCAACATCTGCTGCCGAACTTCCGGGACACTCCAGCCTCGCCGACGTAATAACTTAACGGCCTTAACGAGGCCACTCACGTGGACGTATAGATCGGATATAAAAAACTTTTAGACCTTCGTTCAAAAGTTCATGTCGAAATTACTTCTCTTTTTAAAAAAAATATTACTAAATAGTCCGATCCTCTCTTCTTTCTCTTATTTATTTTTGGACTGTCCTTCCAAAATGCTCCAAATTATATAAATATTCGACCGAGCAGTCAATTCTTTTTATTTTTGGCTTATAACTTTTTTCTTTCTAATTTTAATCCTACTAATTTCTTTTACTAACTGCTATTTTCAAAATTCTGTCCATTTTCACCCCCCCCCATCCCAAATCAGGCGTGTTATCTATCTAATTTCATTTTGACTGCCCAATCTAATCTAGCGACCAAATTTAATGAGTAGAATTTTCTTTATTAATTATATTAATTAGAGATGCGCATCAAAATTTTAAAGGCCCACTATTTAATTTTTGGATGTAAATTTCAAAATTGTCCCCTTAATTTTGTTCTGTACCGGAGCAAGTCACTGGCTATCCAGAGACAGGCCCCGGGACGGACATGCTCGAAACTCTAGTGGTATATGAGCATGTTAAAATTATTCGCACTCGCTAATATTCGTTCCTCGTATTCAGCCTTGATACATGTCGTCAAGAAATCGTGCCACAAAATGCTTAAATTTCATTGAATGCGATGAGATCTGATTGCAACGAATCGCAACGCTCCTTATAGATTCCCTTGTTATTGTAAACAAAGATGGCAGCGTCAGCGTCCGGCGGTTAATTTTTGATATTGCTTTCAAGATTGTCACATGTTACCGATGCTGTGATTGGTCAACGATGTCATCGTGTAAGGGACATAATCGGTGTTACACATTTTCTTCCAATAGAGGGCGCTAGTAGTGGATATCAGTAATCTTGACTACATGTATCAAGGCTGAATACGAGGAACGAATATTAGCCTTGATTTATGAAGATGCCCCACTACTAAAGCAAGATAAAAAACCCTAAATACATAAACAAACAAACAAACAAGCTTGGTGAATGGCACTCCAGCTAGGATATGGATTAATTGCCACTACCGGCCTCGGTGGTGTCGTGGTTAAGCCATCAGACATAAGGCTGGTAGGTACTGGATTCGCAGCCCAGTACCGGCCTCGGTGGCGTCGTGGTTGGCATCGGACATAAGGCTAGTAGGTACTGGATTCGCAGCCCGGTACCGGCCTCGGTGGCGTCGTGGTTGGCATCGGACATAAGCCAGGTACCGGCCTCGGTGGTACCGGCCTCGGTGGCGTCGTGGTTGGCATCGGACATAAGGCTAGTAGGTACTGGTTTCACAGCCCGGTACCGGCCTCGGTGGCGTCGTGGTTGGCATCGGACATAAGGCTGGTAGGTACTGGTTTCACAGCCGGTACCGGCCTCGGTGGTGTCGTGGTTAAGCCATCGGACATAAGGCTGGTAGGTACTGGTTTCACAGCCCGGTACCGGCCTCGGTGGTGTCGTGGTTAAGTCATCGGACATTAAGGCTGGTAGGTACAGGTTTCACAGCCCGGTACCGGCCTCGGTGGTGTCGTGGTTAAGTCATCGGACATAAGGCTGGTAGGTACAGGTTTCACAGCCCGGTACCGGCCTCGGTGGTGTCGTGGTTAAGTCATCGGACATTAAGGCTGGTAGGTACAGGGTTCACAGCCCGGTACCGGCCTCGGTGGTGTCGTGGTTAAGTCATCGGACATTAAGGCAGGTAGGTACAGGGTTCACAGCCCGGTACCGGCCTCGGTGGTGGTGTCGTGGTTAAGTCATCGGACATGAAGGCTGGTAGGTACAGGTTTCACAGCCCGGTACCGGCCTCGGTGGTGTCGTGGTTAAGCCATCGGACATGAAGGCTGGTAGGTACAGGGTTCACAGCCCGGTACCGGCCTCGGTGGTGTCGTGGTTAAGTCATCGGACATTAAGGCTGGTAGGTACAGGGTTCACAGCCCGGTACCGGCCTCGGTGGTGTCGTGGTTAAGTCATCGGACATAAGGCTACCGGTAGGTACTGGTTTCACAGCCCGGTACCGGCCTCGGTGGTGGTGTCGTGGTTAAGTCATCGGACATAAGGCTGGTAGGTACAGGGTTCACAGCCCGGTACCGGCCTCGGTGGTGTCGTGGTTAAGCCATCGGACATTAAGGCTGGTAGGTACAGGGTTCACAGCCCGGTACCGGCCTCGGTGGTGTCGTGGTTAAGTCATCGGACATAAGGCTGGTAGGTACAGGGTTCACAGCCCGGTACCGGCCTCGGTGGTGTCGTGGTTAAGGCATCAGGGTTCACAGCCCGGTACCGGCCTCGGTGGTGTGTCGTGGACATCGGACAGGAAGGCTGGTAGGTACTGGGTAAGGCAGGTAGGTACAGCCCGGTACCGGCCTCGGTTGGTGGTGTCGTGGTTAAGTCATCGGACATGAAGGCTGGTAGGTACAGGGTTCACAGCCCGGTACCGGCCTCGGTGGTGTCGTGGTTAAGTCATCGGACATTAAGGCTGGTAGGTACAGGTTTCACAGCCCGGTACCGGCCTCGGTGGTGTCGTGGTTAAGTCATCGGACATTAAGGCTGGTAGGTACAGGGTTCACAGCCCGGTACCGGCCTCAATGGTGGTGTCGTGGTTAAGGTTAAGGCATCGGACAGCCCGGTAAGTGCTAAGTAGGTACAGGTAGGTACAGGGTTCACAGCCCGGTACCGGCCTCGGTGGTGTCGTGGTTAAGCCATCGGACATAAGGCTGGTAGGTACAGGGTTCACAGCCCGGTACCGGCCTCGGTGGTGTCGTGGTTAAGTCATCGGACATAAGGCTGGTAGGTACAGGGTTCACAGCCCGGTACCGGCCTCGGTGGTGTCGTGGTTAAGGCATCGGACATTAAGGCTAGGTAGGGTTCACAGCCCGGTACCGGCCTCGGTGGTGTCGTGGTTAAGTCAGGTACTGGATTCACAGCCCAGTACCGGCCTCGGTGGTGTCGTGGTTAAGTCATCAGACATAAGGCTGGTAGGTACTGGGTTCACAGCCCGGTACCGGCCTCGGTGGCGTCGTGGTTGGCATCGGACATAAGGCTAGTAGGTACTGGATTCGCAGCCCGGTACCGGCCTCGGTGGCGTCGTGGTTGGCATCGGACATAAGGCTGGTAGGTACTGGATTCACAGCCCGGTACCGGCCTCGGTGGTGTCGTGGTTAAGCCATCGGACATAAGGCTGGTAGGTACTGGTTTCACAGCCCGGTACCGGCCTCGGTGGTGTCGTGGTTAAGCCATCGGACATAAGGCTGGTAGGTACTGGTTTCACAGCCCGGTACCGGCCTCGGTGGTGTCGTGGTTAAGCCATCAGACATAAGGCTGGTAGGTACTGGGTTCACAGCCCGGTACCGGCCTCGGTGGCGTCGTGGTTGGCATCGGACATAAGGCTAGTAGGTACTGGTTTCACAGCCCGGTACCGGCCTCGGTGGTGTCGTGGTTAAGCCATCGGATATAAGGCTGGTAGGTACTGGGTTCACAGCCCGGTACCGGCCTCGGTAGTGTCGTGGTTAAGCCATCGTACATAAGGCTGGTAGGTACAGTTTTAACGACTCGGAGAGTACGTGTAAGACCACTTCACCCTCTTCTCTCTCACCTATCACTAACAACTAACTCACTGTCCTGGACAAACAGCCCAGATAGCTGAGGTGTGTACCCAGGACAACGTGCTTGAACCTCAGTCGGATATAAGCACGAACATAAGTTGAACTGAAATACAATTACCACTTCTAGGGAAGATAGAAGAACGTCGCTGCCTCAATATAGGTACAGTAACAAAAAGAAAGGTTCACAGCCCGGTACCGGCCTCGGTGGTTGTAACACAGGGCCTAGGGCGTTTAAATGGAGGGGAATTAAATATAACACCTCTCACAACAATAACACCATCGTTACTAAGAAAGAATATACAGTCTGATGTTTCGATAGCATTAGGGATACAATTATAATTTAACGTGGACATCACGATTTTCTAGTAATTAAGAATTGACCACAATTATTTTTTAGTTCATGCAAGTATGAACCGAAAAAAACGATGTGCACATTGTATGAGCCCGCGAGAGGGTCGTACAAAAGTGCACATCGTTTTTTCGGTTCATACTTGCATGAACCAAAAAATAATTGCGGTCAAATCTTATAATTAAATTTATATGCATACTTTAACAATACATAACTGAATTTATTTTGTTTAGCTTTAAATACGCCTGTAGTATTGTTTCTTGATACTTATGTCGCGTAAGAATGCGAACGTTCATTCACTATCATTTGAATCAGGTGATGTTTTTGTAAATGACGTCATTTCCTCTAGCTGCTGTGCATTTTTACGGATCGTTTGGAAGGAATTATCCTATTCGTGTTTAGTTTATATTTTATGAAAGTGAACGAAGAGAACGTGTCTAACATTTATGCTGTTGGTGGAACCGTTTAATTTTCGCCAACAGCTGTAGAACATCGCTTACAAGTAAGTTACAGAAGTGAAGTTTCCTACATGATTTCTTTGGCCACCGACCGAGTCTCATGTCATAATTAGCGAAGAGGTTGGGGTTTTTGGGTGTGTTTTTAAAACAAAAAATCGATGCGTATGTCTACTCTTCTATAGCATTTTCCCATTAATTTATCGTATACATTTTTTGTAGCTTTCACGTGTGTTTTCTTCAAAATATGATTGCCAGATTAATCCGGCTTGTTGCACAAAAGTAGTGCGAGTCGGGGGGGGGGGGGGGGGGGGGGTATATGACCGAAAAAAGTAAGCACCTCTGGACCAATCAGATTGCCGTAAAGTGTATAGACGTAAACAAAATTTAATTATTATGTAATAACTTTAAAATAAGAGGAAGCAAAGAGATAGAGCCTAATTTACAAAGCCTGTTTATGTCTTACAAGTGTGTAACTACATACATTTATAATGCTCAAACACCTGCGTTTAAGGAAAACAGACTTCATAAATTCAGCCCTTAAGTTAAATATATTTGACACTGTGCATTGAGTTGACACGTTTGTAATGTTCGTTATACTGTACTAAATGTAACGCATGCTGCGCATGGGAAAGTTAACATGGGATGTAGTGGCTTTACACTCTCATTAACCGAGGCTATATATATAGCTGCCGTGTATGTATGTGTATATATACTGAACAAAATAAGAAACTTCCGTAAACTTTGCTTGAACATAACTTGATGAAAACAAACCGGGGGAATAATTGTTATATATGCGTTTAAAGAGTGTTCCTTGATGCATCGTTTGGTGCAAATATCATGGCCATAGGTTAACAGAAACTGGGAGAAATTTTGACCAAGTGTGGTAGGGGTTAAACATAAAAACACCCACTTAATAACGGGTATGACCACCTCTTGAATTGACCACTGCAGTGCATCGCTGGCGCATAGAATTGACTAAAGTGTTGATTTCTGCCTGTGGAATATTGTTCCATTCCTGAATGAGCGCTTGACGAAGTTCGTTGACGTTAGCGGGTGGGTTGGGACGACGCCTCAATCGTCTGTCCAGACTATCCCAGACATGCTCGATGGGGTTGAGATCAGGACTTTTAGCGGGCCAGTCATCAATGAAATCAATGTTATTTGTCCTAAGAAAATTTACAGTGTCACTAGCTGTATGAGAGGTGGCATTATCATGCTGAAAAATCGAGATGTTGGCGTTGTTATGGAACAGAGGAATGACGTGATGAGCGAGACTGTCATCGCGGTAACGTTGAGGATTTAAATTGCCATCAATGACGACTAGTGGTGAACGATAACCATGGGCAATGGCTGCCCAGACCATGACAGAACCCCCACCACCGAAACGATCTCGTTCAATAACACAACAGTCAGCATAGCGTTCATTTCTCCTACGGTAGACGCGCACCCTGCCATCACCACGTTGTAAAGAAAATCTGGATTCATCCGAAAAAAGAACGGTATTCTAGCGTCGCCGTATCCAACACGTGCCCAATTAACACGATTTAGACGATGACGTTGCGTTAAAACGCATCCGACGTAAGGACGTCGTGCATGTAAACCGTTCTCCCGCAGACGATTACGAACAGTTTGCCCACTGATTCGGTTATTATGAAGCCCAGGTGTGTTAGCAGCAGTAGCAGTGGCAGTTTGGAATCGATTGCGCAAATGCGTGTTCATGATATAGCGGTCTTAACCACGCGTTGTAACACGCGGACGTCCACGACGTGGCAAGTCGTTGGTGCTTCCTGTCGTTCGAAATCTTACGCGAAGATTTCGTATCGCTCGACTAGAACTCCCAACATGCCTTGCAACGTCTTCTGTCGACATGCCAGCATCAAGCATGCCAATCGCCCGTTCGCGTAAATTATTGGGTATTCTTGGCATACTAAAAATGCTACAATGTAAAAAACGTTAATGTTTTTACAAATTTTGAAGCGTTTTCGTTCACTTGACAACAATGTCAGTAAGACAAGTAAAACAAACTGACCGAATACTACACGGGACATGTCGAACCATGCATGCACGTGCAAATTGAATTTCACGTTGTCGACGATTAACAGTACAAAAATAATCGATAAAATTCATGAATCCTGATAATACAGCTCAAGGCTAATACTACCTATATAATTTCATAACACAATGAATTCTTTAACACAACAAATACTATATGTACAAATCGGAAGTTTCTTTTTTTGTTCAGTATATGTATATATATATATATATATATATACTACTCAAAAGAATTTAAGGGTCAAAAATTTATAACCAAATAAGTTTCAGAGTGTATTAGATTGATGATGTAAAGTACACCAACATTTTTATTTATTGTTCCATATTTACAAAAAACCACAAATAAACGTCACTGTATACAAGAAAGTCATATGACATGCTGTCAAAGTTGAAGGTTGTCAAACATGGATTTTACACATTAGAACATTCGTTTAATAGTGTGTGAATCCACCCCTGGCGCGAATACACTCGACACATCGTTGCCTCATGCTGTTGATCAGACGTCTGAAGAACTCTTGGGGAATGGCCTGCCACTCTGCCATAAGAAGTTGACCCAGATCATGAAGGTTGGCCGGAGGGGCATGGCTATCCCGAACTCTCCTGCATAATTCGACCCAGGCGTGCTCTATTGGGGCCAAGTCAGGCGAATATGCTGGCCAATCCATCCTGGCGATACCTTGTTGTCTAAGAAAGTCCGTTACCACCCTGGCGCGGTGGGGTCTGGCATTGTCATCCTGCAGAACTGCCCCGCCGCCAATCTGCTGAAGGCCTGGGAGAACCAATGGCCGGATAATCTCATTCAGATAGCGGATTCCATTCAGATTGCCATCCACCACATAGAGGGGGGTCCTGTGGTGGATAGAGATGCCGCCCCACACCATGACGCTGCCACCACCGAACCGGTGACGTTGTCTAACGTTAACGTCAGCGAAGCGCTCCCCAGGACGTCTGTAGACACGAACCCGACTGTCACTGAACTGGAGACTAAACCTGGACTCATCAGTGAACATCACTCGACCCCACTGAACAAGTTGCCACCGCAGATGAAGCGTGCACCAGTGACGTCTGGCCGTTCTGTGACGTGGAAGAAGTGGTGGTCAAACAGCCTGGCGACGGCAGCGTAGATTATTGGCTCTCAGACGATTGCGTATGGTTTGATCAGACATTCGAGTTCCAGTCGCAGTCCGCAGATTGTCACGTAATCGGCGTGCAGTGGTTATGCGTTGACGTAGAGCCATACTGGTGATGTAGCGGTCCTCTCTATTTGTAGTGCTTCGGGGTCTTCCCGAACGTGGACGATTTCGAACAGAATTCGTTGCTTGGTACCGTTGCCACAGTCGGCCAACGACACTCTGACACCAAGTCTCAGAGCAACATTTCTTTGCGTATTGCCATCCTGAAGCCAAGCAATAGCCCTTCCTCGATCTTCGATAGTCAGTTGACGTCGTACCATTGTCGAATTTGGAGTGTGCACCGTACACGAACGCAAGCTCCAATTATACGGAAATTCAGCATTGGGAACATGGAATATACATGCAAAGCGTGCAAATGAAGCGCTTTGTGAAAAAGCAAGTTATGGGCACTTAGCAGACCTTTCGCTTTCGCCCTAATTTACGTGCAAATGTAAGCATGTTTTCGCCATTAGAACTAGTCGACAGTGTCAATGACAGTGGATTTTAATTCATTTATGGGTTGCTTAGACCCACTTTCGTCAAAATGGAACAATACCATGCGTGACATTATGGTCTAGCTAATATAATTGACATTCAGAAAATAATGTCGAAAATATCGTCTGACCCTTAAATTCTTTTGAGTAGTAGAGAGAGAGAGGAGAGAGAGAGAAAGACAGAGCGAGAGAGAGAGAGAGAGAGAGAGAGAGAGAGAGAGAGAGAGAGAGAGAGAGAGAGAGAGAGAGAGAGAGAGATAGCGCCACTGCCCGCTACCGACAACGTTCGGGCTGCATGTGCTCCCTTGCACATGCCAGCGCGGGCGATCCCTTCTTCCCCCCAAAAACCCCACCAACCAAACAACAACAAAAAACCCCAACCCCCCCCCCCCCCCCCCCCCCCCAAAAAAGAAAAAAAAGAAAAAGAAAAAAAAAAGCCAGTGAATAAATATTCTTCTTCTCCGTTTTCTTTTTATTAAGGTTGATTTAATCAACTGGTTTTAATGGATTTACAATAATATATATTTATGCAAATATAGAAGTCGTGGAAATAGGAGATCTGCGGTGAAATAGCCCATGTGTTCAATTACATGTTATACCTCCCTGAAACATCAGCTGTACATACCTTTACCTTCTTTTTTTCAAATACTGTTTGTATTCAATTACGTGCTGTGTGTATAGTGTATTGTTCTTTTTTTTCTTGTATTTTGTAATTTATGTTTTATAAACTATACCTTTGCCAATAAAAAGAAAAATAAATAATTAAAAAAAGCAAAAAAACAACAACACAAAACAAAAAACAAAACAAAAAAAACAACAACAAAAAAACAACACACACACAACTTTTTTCTGTCGTGGACGGAGGAGCCGGCGAAAATAGATATCTACGTCCAATACATGCGTGCGCTACAACATCTAGCTCTGATTGTGCACGTAAAGCCCTATGACCTGACCTGACCTGACATATAAGCACTTCCGTATTAAGTAACAACGATGGCGGCCTCCATTGCGGTTGTATTTATGGAATTCATCTTTGTATGCAATATTTAGCGTACGGTAGTCGACTGGATCTGAGCGCAAGAAGATCTCTGCGAAATGCGACATCGGCCAAGTACAAAGAAGGAGGTCGACAGTACAAATCAAAACAGAAGAAGCGGTCAGATCGATCGGAAACTGCCATAATGGCCTTTGACATTATATTATTATAGATGCTGCCCCATGGGTGTATTGATACAATGAACAACTGAATTGAATTGATTCACAAAATTCTTGCCTATTACGTTTGAAAGCCATATTGACATGATTGGTGCACGAATGTTCCAATATATGTTTTAAATTGTCATTGTAAATCTCAAATGAGTAACTCTGATATGTTTTGTCCTTTTTCATACTGTTGGAGACCTGAAAAATATGAAACAAATATGTCACTGATTTTTCGAAACATTTGGTAACAAAGAATCTCAATACACAGTACAATTTTTGTTTACTTGGAAATCGCAGTACCCTTCTGTCAGAATTCTCATTGCACTAAAATGTTGCATTGCTGTTACAATAAAGTGCACTGACAAGAACATAAACATTTGATCATGACCAAATTCACCACGATGATACAGGAATAGCTATTCGAAGTTTTTGCGTAGTTGTCAGATTTTGAAATGCAGTATGTATTTCATGATTGGTAAATTGAAAAAATTAAAAATGAATGAATGAATGAATGTTTAACGACACCCCAGCACAAAAATACACATCGGCTATTGGGTGTCACAAATGATGGCCGAAAAGTATACTTTTCAATATACTGTATCTTGGGTCTCACTACACAAATGAAGACTGCCAATAGAACGGGTTCTCGTTGGCACTAACAACATACACCATTGCGAAAATACATTATATAAGCATTTATTTTCACTCCAAAATTGAGAACATTTCCGTCTCAGGTTTTTGCTATATGACTGCATCTGGCTGTAATACCGGTCCGAACAGGTGGTTCATTAACCGAGTCACTCCCGCTGTCTCTTACGCTTTACACTCATATCCCAAAAGGTCAATGCACAATATTACAAAATAGCATGGGCAAAATACAGCCAGAAGGCTTACCATCAAACATACATATTGTTTTAATTCATCACCATTTCCTAGAAGTGAATATGTGAACCATAACTTGTGTTACAGTTATGAACTATAGTGGACCGTGATCAATGAACTCTCAACCGGAAGTGATCTGTGTAGTGAGATCTTGTAATACATTTTTCAGGATACTGATATCACGTAGGATGCCAAACTTTTATGTGAAATAATAATAATATAATAATAATAATAATAATAATAACAATAACAATAATAATAATAATAACAATAACAATAAAAAAATGTTTTTGTCCATACTGTTACAACAGTATTATATAATGCAGGTTCGATAAAACATATTTTTTTTTATGTTCATATTGTGAGATACAAACAACGAAATAATAATACGCAGTTATATGATGTTTGAAATAATATGTATATTCTGTGGTGTGATTTTCAACAATACTCATAGCAATCAGGTAATGTTCATACTGTTAGATTATCAGTATGGACAACACGTGTTATGTACACACGACCAAAAGGTTGTTTTGTTTAACGATACCAGTGGAGCACACTAATTAAAGGGACATTCCTGAGTTTGATGCATTGTAAGATGTTTCCGACTAATAAAATATTTCTACGATTAAACTTACATATTAAATATATTTTCTTGTTTAGAATATCTGTCTGTATATTCAATATGTTTCTGGTCCTCTCAATATTTGTAAGAAGCCCAAAATGGATTTTGTCTTCAAATAATTTAAAAAAATATATTTTAGGAAATAAAATGAAATTTAACCAAGTACAAATATTAGAACAATCAGAAACACGTTTAATATACAGCCACTAATATTTTATGCAGAAAAATATATTTGATATGTAATTACAATTGTTAAAAAGTCTCTGTTAGTCGATAACATCTTAAAAATGGCAGCAAACTCAGGGATGTCCCTTTAATGAATCATCGGCTATTGGATGTCAAACATTTGATAATTCTGACTCGTAGACATCAGAGGAAACCCGCTACATCTTTTTCTATAGCAGTAAGGGATCTTTTATACCACGGTCTTTGTCCACTTGTGGTGCACTAGATGGAACAAGAAAACCCCCAGTCAGCTGAATGGATCCACCGAGGTGGTTCGATCCTGCGTACACACGACCAAGGCCAGATGTAGAATGCTTAGTTAGCAGAAATCCTATCTTTATCTAACTTACCCCTTTCAAGCCAAATGAGATTTTCCAATAATTTCTGAAGTAAAATAGCGATTTTATTTTTCACTAATGTCTATAATATACTTTAAATGTGTATATTTTCATGTATGTATGCCAGAGTAATATTCTATAATTGTTTTTTTTACATTTATAAATTAATAAATTACAGGACCGGAATTCAAATGTTACCAATTTTGATACTAACCCATGCAGACTTGTGTGGATTTGTGTAAAGTTTGTAGACTTGTGTAGATTTTTGTACACCAAACAAGTCAAACAACCTCAAGTCGTCAACAACTGGCATTCACGTACTCTTGTGAATAATGTCCAACTCCTAGGTGCTGCATTATACTGACTTATGTAGATCTGTGTAGACTTGTGTAGATTTTTTGTAGAGCAAGCAAGTGAAACAACCTCAAGGCGTCAACAACTGGCATTCAGGTACTCTTGTGGATAATGTTCGACTTCCCAGAGCTGCTTGTGAATAATGTCCAACTCCTAGGTGCTGCATTATACTGACTTATGTAGATCTGTGTAGACTTGTGTAGATTTAAAAAATCTTATGTAGACTTGCGTAGATTTTTAAATCTTATGTAGACTTGTGTAGATTTTTAATAAGTCGTCAACAATTGGCATTCACGTACTCTTGTGAATAATGTCCAACTAGGCCATGGGACCAAACCTGTATCTTGTCATACCGTTACAATTGTCAGGGGATAAGCTGATTTTTTGCAAGTAGGCTCAGAAATGTATTCTTTTACTAAAATACAATGTTGTCACTTCAGATGTTGCACGTTTTAGCTAGAACACATTTAAATGTACTATTTTCAGAAGTGTGGTATGACATCACTCTATCCAGAGTTCTCTTCCTTCCACTAATCACAAAATAGCTTTCTTACAGCAACCCTACAGCAGCCAATCAAAACGCTTAATAGCTAAATTTGTGTGTCCAAAAATATCAGCTTCCTTGAGTGAGTGCTGTGTGCACATTAAAAACATTTTAGGCCCAATTACACCATTTTCGGAAAAATTTTGGAAAAAATGTGTAACATCAGTTAATTTATGGAAAAATCTAAACACAGCAGAGGGTAAGTTGGCAGCCACCTTCTGTATTGAGCATGGAATAACTCAAGAAAACAATGAACCTATCCCTGAAACATGTAAACATTTGGGTTATCACAGGCAGTGTTACATGGACTTTCCAAACATTAGAAGAATAAATAGCAAAACAAATAACACTACTAAATCTGGGGCAGAATGTAGTACCAGTACAGATTCATTTGACAGGTATGATGAAAATGTAAGTGTTTACATGAATGAAAAAAGTGAGTCACCCCCCCCCCCCTCCCCTCCCCCCCCGCAAGCGTCTCCTTCGTTCAGAATTAACGCATCTTTCAAAACCAAAAAGAGAAATGTGCCAATGTTCTACCAAAAGTGTGTCATTCGCAAAAAAAGATAAGTTTACTGTAGAAAAACATTCACGTAAGCGAACAATTTAAAAATTAAGTTTGTGTGAAACAGGACAGTCAAAACTAATGGAAGCAGCTGAAAAACGTGGCGATGAAGCTTTGTTGCTGCACCTTCATGATAAGGATCTAATAGCTATTGAGCTTCGATATCATCCGTCGTGCCACACAAAATATGTCAGAATTTTGGATAGAAAAAACATGGCCGATGAACCCGAAATCACTGATACACCATACCAAAAATCATTTAATGAATTCAGCAAACAAGTTTTGGAAGATAGGATTATTAAAGAGCATGACGTACTAAGAATTAATACTGTAACTGAATTATTTATTAAAACTCTAAAAAATTTTGAAAATGTTAATATACCGGAATACAGAAATTACACTTTGAAGCAACAAATTATCAAAATGCATCCAAACATCAAATTCGTTAAACGAAGCCGAAAGAATGAATGTTAACTTATTTTCAGTGAACATGATGAGTATCGCCGTCTCCAAAGTTTACACGTAGAAGATAGTGATATTGATACAATTTCAGAAGGAAGTGATGTCACTGACTCATGTACAACCGAGTTTCGAAAATCAGAAGAAACAAGACTTAGATTTTTGTCTTCACAAAATTTAAGAAGTATTATTGTAGATGCTGATTGCCCCAACATTTGGCCATTAGTTGCAGAAGATCTAAGTTTGGACAGTGCTTGATCTGCAGTCCCCGTCGAACTGTACAACTTTTTGGCATGGATGACAGGGTTATCTGAAGACATTACTGACAAGTATGTTAATCTTAAGCCAGAACAAGAGAAGAAAATACTTTCAATTGCTCAGGATATTGTCTATCTTGCAAGTAATGGAAAAAAGCAAACCCCCAAGCATTGGGCTTTGGGAATGACTGTGCGCCACCTGACAAACTCATCAAAACTCATTGGCATCTTAAATGGTCTTGGACACTGTGTATCACATTCAAGCGTACTTGAACATGATACTGCACTGGCAACAATGCAGCTTGGCAGGAAAACGATTTCACCAAATGGAATGAAAAGTAATACATTTTCAACTTCGGTGTGGGACAATAATGATTTTGGAGAGGAAACAATAAGTGGAAGGGGAACGACTCATAATACAAATGATATTATCATCCAAAGACAAAATGCTGATCAAAACATTGTTTTGTTGGATAAAATAACATTTCCTCGAACCAAACCGCGAAGTCTGTGTTCTCCACCAATAGATATAGGTATATTACCATTTCATGTCAAAAAGAAAGTGGGTCCAGCACCAATGCAAGCACAATTAGACATTCAGCTGTACACAGATGTATTAGCACCTCCATGCATGCTGATTTGGCCTTTTGTTTATCAAAGTTACCAGACATTGCAGAAAAGCCATTGCCTGGATGGACGGGTTTCAACACACTGTTACAGATGACCGAAATACCACCACTCTGCAAAATAGACTACTTACCCGTCATTGCTGCTTCTCCCACAGAGATGAGCACTGCATGTGTACACAATTTTGCAAAGAAGTGTGGATGTGGCTACTGAGCTACAGCTGAAAGGGCAGCATAAACTGACGAATCATTAGATCAGGACGAATCAAAAGAACATGACATCTCCCGTATTGAGAAAGATGAACAACAAGTACAGAATGTTTATTCTACAATCTTTGCCATGTACAATCCATTTGAAGCAGGATATCTAGATGATTCACTTTTTAACATCACAAGTGGTATTGTTGCACATCCTGATATCACAATGGATATATCTAATGCCCAAAACAAAGTTAAGCAAGCATTTGTACAATTTGCTGTGGATCGCTTGCAGACAAGACAGAAGGATGTCATGGACTCAGTAAAATTACTAAAACAGAAGACTTTTTCTCACATTGGGAAAAAACCCAACATCAAGGTAAAAAATGAAATCATGACATTAAAATGAAATCAGAATTTCTTAATAGCCATGACATTCAAAGAAGTGTTGAAATACATTTGGGTCCTGTTCCTACAGCTTTCTTAGATCCATGTCAGCTGCTTCTTGGAAAGTTTGGTGGAACATACATGATGAGCTCATCAACAACATCACTGATGGGATGGCATTGCTTCAGCAAATGAAACACATTCCTTCAACATTTGGTGAATTGTCCGTCACCAAACTTAAAAGACTAATACTGATTGCAAGACAATTCAAAACACATCGACTTTTGTCACTGATACATATCCTGACATAAGCATCAAGGAAATTGAACGTTTGAAAAGGTCATCAAAGGGATTTGAAATAGTAAAAATTACAAACTTGGATAAAAAAAACTCCTAAACAATTCAACAAATTTTTGGCAGCTGGAAAGCATAAGGAATCTCTGGTGGACTTTCTATTTGAACAGTGGTGTAAAACTTCAGATATTCTACATGACAAGACATTGATTATTGCACATGGTGCAGCCTGTCACTCTATCTCAGTCTCTGATGGGATACTTGACAATCAAGAAATGGCTGAACTTCACAGACACCAGCATGTTTCTTCATGCTGCTCATGTAGCATGTCACTCTGCACACATCATCATACATAGTCCTGATACAGATGTACTAGTGTTGGCAGTTGGACATCAGCATAGCATTTCAAGCAAGCTATATGTGAATCCTGGAAATAGAATTCTATCTGTGTCGTCTATTGTAAAGCATCTTGGACAACATATCTGCAATTCACTCATCGGTCTTCATGCTTTCACGGGTTGTGATAGTACCAGTGCATTTAGACATAAAGGAAAAGTTAAGGCAATGACTCTGCTTGGTAAACACGCTGATGCATTTGCACAGTTAGGGAAATCATGGACATGTGAAAGTGCCACTGTCTGTGCTTTAGAGAAATTTGTTTGTGAGCTGTTTGGCCAGGAGTGTGATTCAGTACAACTGGTTGCGTTTGGGTTGCAAGTCTGAAGCTTCCTTATCTCCCAATAAGGATTGTCTCATTCTTCACATCAAGCGTGCAAATTATAAAGCTTGTATTTTCCGAAAGAACTTGTCTCAAAAAATAGACAAGCCATCCCTCTTTAACCATGGGTGGAACAAAGATGAAAAAGGAAAAGAACTTGTCATCACATGGATGAAGCTAACAGCAGCACCAGAGAATATATTATCCTATGTGCACTGCAAATGCAAACAAAATTAGTGTGCCTTGAACTGTTCCTGCCGATGTTCAGATTTTCTATGTTCTGAACTGTATGCTTGTACAGGGTGTAGTAATTCTATACAGGAATAGGTTGCCATTACTGTGATGCATACCCATTACAGATGTAAGTATCCAGGTATTTTCAAAATGTACTATAAACTCTGTCACAAAGTATCATGTTGAACACTAAACTTTGAACAAAACTACTTTTCATTAATTATGAAAATGCATATATTTAATTCCTAAAATGGTGCAATTTGGTCAGACTCTAATCATAAAAGACTATCTTGTAAATACAGAGGCATCAACATTAACATTCCTCTTTCCTCTGGATTTATTTGTTTAATGGAGTGTTTGCTGACATTCTCACTATGCTGTAACCGGATTATCTCCCTTTATGGATTTTTATGACTTTAACACAATGAATAATGGATGATTTCACTTTTTAAAGGTAAGAACACTTAATTCTAACCATTATCTTAAACACAGCATGTAATGTTTCATTATCCTAATATTTCTAGCATTGTGACCTTTGACCGTGCATACAAAATTAATGTGCAACTTTTCAGGTGACAACATTTTGGTTTTGTTTTCTATAATATAATATTAGCTTTATGTTAAAACAACTTTCAGCTTATCCCCGAGAGGGAGCAAGCAAGTCAAACAACCTCAAGGCGTCAACAACTGGCATTCAGGTACTCTTGTGGATAATGTTCAACTTCCCAGAGCTGCTTGTAGTAGACTTAATGTAAATTACTTTAAACTCAGTAGGCTGAATGGATCAAGAAAGCGAAACCATCTTACACCAATGCTCATCCACAATCCGCGAACCACTCGATTGGTACTGGCGGTCTTAACGATGGATTGCGTCGACTAATACTCGGCAAGTCGGCCGGAAGAGCGGACCACGAAGCTTGGCACGGTCCAGGTCTGATTCCGGTTGGTTGACAGAAGACAGACCGAGTCGAATGATTGGTAGTATTTTGTGTTTAACCTCCCCCCATCCCCACACCCCGATGCCCTATTCCTACCATCACAGGTCTCGTTCAGCACTAACAAAACACTGTCTTGCGCCATGTTCGCCACAATCTGAAGAAAGGAAGGATTGCAAATGATTTTGATTGGTAAATTATAGATATATGCATGTGTGTCTTTGTGCATGTATGTGTATGTTTCCCAGTTTCTTAATATGTGTCTCTCTGTGTGAGTGTGAATGTGTGTGTGTGTGTGTGTGTGTGTGTGTGTGTGTGTGTGTGTGTGTCTGAGTGTGTCTGTCTCTGTCTGTCTCTGTGTATATGTGTATTTATGTATGTATGTACGTATGCATGTATGTATTGATGTATGAATATCTATATATTGTATGTATGTCGAGGTTGACTGTTGCATACATAGATATTAAAGTTACATTCTCTGGTTTCCATATTATAATATCATGTACAAATATGAAATACAATCTCAAATACACTTTTAAAAAACTCGTGTGTGCTCGCTATGAACGGAGATCGTCAAAACTATACGCTTGATTCGTCGCCTGTGCCGCCATAGCTCGGCAAAGCACAAACGACAGCCTGTTGTCAGTTTCAGTTAACACGTGCGTTTGCCGATTTCAAATTATAGGGTTCGTCTCAAAAAATTAAAAGAGAAATCTTGCGCTGTACGAAGAACGTTCGGTTGAGGATACGGTACTAGAGTCTCGTTAAAACCGGTTTGATCTTGACAACGTATTATCGACAATCGTACCTTCCTATTTCAGAATTAATATTTAGTAAAGTGTTAGTAGAACTTTCAAAGTTTAGTTTGTATACTAGTAACACATTAATCATGTATATATATACTCTTCAAAAGAAGAAACGCAAAACCACATTGTCGTAACATTTGGAGAATTGATTTAATTATTGAATGGTGAGTCCGATAATTACCAAATGTTGCAGGATTGTTCACAATTCACTCTAGTCCATTGTGAGTAAGTGATAGGACACACCACCAAGGTCAAGGTCATCTGGAGTCAATACCGGGTGTGGCCTCCGCGTGTGTTGACAACTGCCTGGCACCGCCTGCCCATTGAAGCAACCAGAGTACGGATGACGTCCCGGGGGATGGTGGCCCACTCGGCCTGCAAGGCTGCTGCCAGCTCGGGCAGGGTCTGGGGCTGTGGTTGTCGCTGTCGGAGGCGTCGGTCCAACTCGTCCCATAGATGCTCAATTGGGTTCAAATCCGGTGATATCGATGGCCAAGGAAGGACATTAATGTTGTTGTTCTGTAGGAAAGCCGTTGTGAGACGTGCTGTGTGAGGCCTGGCGTTGTCATGTTGGAACACTGCGTTGGCGTTGGCCATAACTGGAACGATGTGTGGCCGGAGGATCTGGTCAATGTAGCCCTGTGCATTCAGGTTGCCCTGCACGTGGACCAGGTCAGTTCTGCCAGTGTGTGAGATGGCTGCCCACACCATGACACTACCCCCGCCGAATCTGTCCACTTCCTGCACGCAGTTTGCCGCATAACGTTCACCACGACGCCTATACACGCGACATCTTCCATCATGACGTCGGAGCAGAAATCGGGACTCGTCACTGAACCACACCTGTCTCCATCGCAGTTGAGGCCATTGTCGATGAATCTGGCACCACTGCAGTCGGAGTCGACGGTGTTGTGGTGTTAAGATGACACCTCGAACTGGACGTCTGGCACGAATTCCTACCTCACATAGGCGGTTCCGTACGGTCTGGTCGGATATCCTGCGCAAACCTGGTATTGCTGCGGCTGTGGAGGTGGCAGTAGTCAATCGTTCCCGAAGGTGGCGTACCCGGATGTAGCGGTCCTGCCCGGCGTTTGGAAAGGGTAAAGTTGGGGGGGGGGGGGGGGGGGGGGGGGGTTTAACGACATCAAAGTTAGAGCATATTGATTTAATAATCATCCGACGCCATGCAACCGTAAATAAAATGTGTTGAGTGCGTCGTTAAATAAAACATATCCTATCCTTCCTTCCATCTGCTGTTGGATGTCTAACATTTGGTGATTTTGACATATAATCTTAGAGAGGAATCGGGTGCATGTGCGGGGGGGGGGGGGGGGGGGAGGGGGGTATTGGAGGTCGAAACCCTTACTTGCCCAAGCTTAAAAAAAATCGAAATGTATTTTCTGGGGGAGCATGGCCCCATATAAACTTCGCTCAACACAGTCTATAACCCCAACCCCGCTGAAATCCCTGCACACGCGCCTTGGAAACCCGCTACATATTTTTTTAGCAAGGGATCGTTTATATGTACCATCCCACAGACGGATATCACATACCATGGTCTTTTATATACCCGTCGATGGGGATCGATCCTAGACTGACCGCGCATTTCCAAAAAACCCACCTTTTTAGGTCTAAGTAATGAATAAAGATAACATATAGTCTTGAAAAATGTTACGTAAATCGAACACAGTACCCTCTTTCTTTACCCCTAGAGCGTTACGTAATTAGTAACACCCCCCTTACACAGCTGGCCACTGTCAAAATTTTAAGGCAAATCCCCCACCCACCGACCCCTGGAAAGGTGTTGTACCATACCTCTATGGATATAAATATGTTTTGGAGATATGAGACGACCCCTCAATCAAGACAGTTAAATTTGATCAAAAATTGCGAAATCTCACGTGATCTCTTGTTGGGGAATTCTACACTTGTGATAAGCCAATGAAAACCGAGATCGATAGGAGCCCGTCAAAAGTGTCCCACTTTCGAAATACTGGCTTTGTTTTTGACCTGGATAAGCCAGCGTAGTGAAACCAATGCGGAGTGTGGCGTCATATACATGTATGCACCAAACGTAATTGGATTTTATGTTCTATATGCTTAAATAATAAAAATATTCCGGATACTGCCGCTTTAACGCACTGGTACATGTGATAATTAAATCCTTTCTAGCCTCATAAATTGTCCCATACCGTTGCTGGGCCTCGGACCTGTGGCACCGAATCGTCCGCAACTTGCAAACTTGCTACGATACGTTCTGAGCTATTGAGACATCCATAAAAAGGATGCTCTTTAACTCAATCATATGCATGGGGCCTACAAGCTACGCGGTCGATCCCGTTTATATATGTATGTATGTATGTATGTATTGATGTATGTATGTCTGTATGTATGTATGTATGTATGTATATGTGTGTGTATGTATGTATGTATGTATGTATATATGTATGTGTGTATGTATGTATGTATGTGTGGATGTATGTATGTATGTATGGATGTATGGATGGATGGATGTATGGATGTATGTATGTATGGATGTATGTATATATGTATGTATGTGTGTATGTGTGGATGTATGTATGTATGTGTGGATGTATGTATGTGTGGATGTATGTATTGTGGATGTACGTATGCATGTGTGTGTGTGTGTATATGTGTGTGTGTGTGTGTGTGTGTGTGTGTATGCATGCATGTATGTGTATGTATGAACGTGTGTATAGGTGTATAAATGTATTGTTTGACTAGTACATACACATATATTAACGCACCTGTATATAGGCAAGCTGTGCCTATTGTTTTTTGTCAGAATTAAACAAAAGTGCCCGAACCTGGATTGCAACGTTTATTCATATTAGCGAAACAGTTATATAGGATTGCGAACGATTCACCATGCATGTTTACATGGGTTACAACTAATATTTAGGGTAGAATAATGAAATTATAATGTACATGGTGAAAAGTGTTCAGGCTAGTTCATGTTGCCAGAATTTCTCTATTGTTTTTGCTCAAATTTAAGGATTTTCTCCAGGACTGGGGAGCGGGGGGGGAGGGCACTTGCCCCTCTCCCCTGCCCCCTGTCTCCTACGCTTATGGTAATTAGGCTTGAAATTTGAAATTACACCTGGTTTTCCTTGTGACTAAAGTCGGGCGCGAGCATTTTCGGTAAGCTTCAAACAAGCTGATTTTGTGAATAGCTAAACCTTTATTTAAATGAGGGTTTTTGTAAGGTTTAATGAGCAAAGTTTCCACAAATATACGTGTGGTTTGTATGGGTATGTTCACATTGCACCCAAAATCATGCAGTTTGGACACATTATGATAGAAGTAACACAAACATTTAACTAAAAATATTTAAAGTAGTCGTCTTTATAATTATAACCCTTTTTTTGTAATTTCCTTGAGATCTAAAAAATATCTGTATCTTTCTTTATTTTATATCCAATTAAGGTTCAAGCACGCTTTCCTGGGCACACGCACCTCAGCTATCTGGACTGTCTGTCCAAGACAGTGGGTTAGTTGTAGGTTGGTTAGTGGTTAGTGAGAGAGAAGAGGAAGCAGTGGCCTTACACATACCCACTGAGCCCTTAAGAACTCGCCCTGGGTGGAGCCGGTACTGAGCTGTGAACCCTGTACCTACCAGCCTGTAGTCCGATGGCTTGACCACTGCGCCACCGAGGCCGGTCTTCTTGCTAATAAAATCTCGTCAATTGTGATCTTACCGTATGCTCGTCTGAATGGAACTGCTTCGGTGCCTACGTCTATGCCTCATTTCGGAGGTAACCGACTGATTCTGTTCTCGTAGTTGTTCAAGATAGTCTTTCATCTCTGTTTTTGTAAGATTACGGCCTTTTTCCTGAGAAACAAACAAGCAAAGAAACATATCTTGTTTCATTAAAATCATTGAAACATTAGGTTAAAAAAACTAACCCCAAACCACACAAAAAACCCAACCCCCAAACAATCGAACAGACAAAAAAAAAAAAGCAAGAAAAAAAAGCACACATACAAAACCCCCCAGACAAAACCTTACAAGGCCCACCCACAAAATATTAAAAAAAACACCCCAAACAAAATCTTACAAGCCCCCACCCCCCCAAAATATTAACAAAACCCCCCAAACAAAACCTTACAACCCCCCCCCCCCAAAAATATTAACAAAACCCCCAAACAAAACCTTACAACCCCCACCCCAGCCGCCAAAAATTAACAAAACCCCCAATCAGGAAACACCCTCATAAAAAAAAAACCATAAACCAACAAACAGTAACCAACCCCCCACACACACACCATTTATTTAATCATCAGAGAAATATATATATGGCTTTGTTCAGTTGTTGAATGGGGCGAGACGTAGTCCACTGGTAAAGCGCTC